>NW_026575404.1:10000-32500 GCF_028641065.1 Leucoraja erinaceus
ATAAGATTCCCTCTCATCCTTCTAAACTCCAGAGTGTACAAGCCCAGCCACTCCATTCTCTCAGTCTGAAGAAGGGTTTCGGTCCGAAACGTTGCCGATTTCCTTCGCTCCATAGATGCTGCCTCACCCGCTGAGTTTCTCCAGCATTTTTGTCTGCCGTTGGTCCGTGCGATGGTCTGGGCAGCGTCCACAAAGCGCTGGGATTTCGCGCGGTCCCGGGAACGGAGCTGTTCCCAAACCAGGCCTTGATGCTCCCCGATAAAATGCTAAACGTCTGATAAAAGTGGCTGTGGTCAACATTTCTTGCCTCGGAAAAAGACATTCGTCCTTGCGCTGGCGTGAGCTAAAGGCGCCGGTGGGGGTGTAATTGATGCGTTCAGCGTGGGACGGTGAGAGGTGGGAGATGGCCAGTGTGACCCGCGGTGAGACTGAGATAGGTTTGCTAGTAATTGAGTCTTTATCTGCGGGCTGCAGAGAATAGACTGGGGCAAGCTTATCACACACAATTATCTTTGAAAATTCAATTCCTTTCACTCCTGCAGGGAGCGGGCTGTGGGAATAGAGGGGGGGGGGGGGGGGGGGAGGAGGGGGAAGGAGGGGAGGAGTTGCTTGGTTTATACTCTCTAGAATTTAGGAGATTGAGAGGGGATCTTATAGAAACTTACAAAATTCTTAAGGGGTTGGACAGGCTAGATGCAGGAAGATTGTTCCCGATGTTGGGGAAGTCCAGGACAAGGGGTCACAGCTTAAGGATAAGGGGGAAATCCTTTAAAACCGACATGAGGAGAACATTTTTCACACAGAGAGTGGTGAATCTCTGGAACTCTCTGCCACAGAGGGTAGTTGAGGCCAGTTCATTGGCTATATTTAAGAGGGAGTTAGATGTGGCCCTTGTGGCTAAAGGGATCAGGGGGTATGGAGAGAAGGCAGGTACGGGATACTGAGTTGGATGATCAGCCATGATCATATTGAATGGCGAATGGTGCAGGCTCGAAGGGCCGAATGGCCTCTACTCCTGCACCTATTGTCTATGTTTCTATCCAGAACATCACCTATCCCTGTTCTCCAGAGATGCTTCGTGTGGCAAGGAATTGCGGACGGAATGTGTAGGAAGGAATTTAATTTGCCAAGTCAGCCATGCTTGAATGGCGGAGTAGACTTGATGGGCCGAATGGCCTAATTCTGCTCCTATCACTTATGGACTTAACAACTAGAGAGCGGTCCTGAACTACTATCTACCTCATTGGTGACCCTCGGACTATCCTTGATCGGACTTTGCTGGCTTTACCTTGCACTAAACGTTATTCCCTTATCATGTATCTGTACACTGTGGACGGCTCGATTGTAATGTGTGGGAAGGAACTGCAGATGCTGGTTTACACCCAAGATAGACGCTAAAATGCTGGAGTAACTCAGCGGGACAGGCAGCATCTCTGGAGAGAAGGAACGGATGAAGGAGGGTCTCGACCCGAAACGTCACCCATTCCTGCCCGTCCCGCTGAGTTACTCCAGCATTTTTTTGTCTATCTTCAGTTTAAACCAGCATCTGCAGTTCCTTCCTGCACACAAAGTCCGATCGAGGATAGTCCGAGGGTCACCAATGAGGTAGATAGTAGTTCAGGACCGCTCTCTGGTTGTGGTGGGATGGTTCAGTTGCCTGATAACAGCCGGGAAGAAACTGTCCCTGAATCTGGAGGTGTGTGTGCGTTCGTTTTCACACTTCTGTACCTCTTGCCCGATGGGAGAGGGGAGAAGAGGGAGTGGCCGGGGGGTGAGACTGGTCCTTGATGATGCTGCTGGCCTTGCCGAGGCAGCGTGAGGTGTAGATGGAGTCAATGGAAGGGAGGTTGGTCTGTGCGATGGTCTGGGCTGCAACTGTCCACAATTCCCCTGCTATTTCTTGCGGTCTTCGAAGGATGTACTGGCAGATGAGTCTTTGAGTCCGACGGGTTTTGCCGAGGCAGAGAGAGGTCTAAATGGAACCAATGGAAGGGAGGTTGGTTTGTTTTAACTTCGTTTAGAGTTACAAAACGGAAACAGGCCCTTCGGCCCACCGAGTCCGTACCGACCAGCGATCCCCGCACACTAACACTGCCCTCCGCACACCGGCTCCACATTTACAATTACAACAAGCCAATTAACCTACAAACCCGCACGTCTTTGGAGTGTGGGGTTGAGCCCGAAGATCTCGGAACAAACCCAGGCAGTCGCGGGGAGAACGTACAAACTCCGCGCAGATTCAAGGGGATACGGGGAGAAGGCAGGAACGGGGTACTTATCGGGGACGATCAGCCATGATCACAATGAATGGCGGTGCTGGCTCGAAGGGCCGAATGGCCTCCCCGCTGCACCTATTTTCGATGTTTCTATGACGGGGCCCGTGGTCGGGATGGAACTCGGGTCTCTGGCGCCGTGAGGTGGCCGCCTCCTGATTCAGACACAGAGATTGCCTCAAAATGGCAGCCAACATCGTCAAGGACCCACACACCATCCTGGCCACACCGTTGCCATCAGGTAGAAGGTACAGGAGCCTGAAAACTGTAGCGTCCAGGTTCAGGAATAGCTACTTCCCCACAGCCATCAGGCTATTTAACACGACACCGAATAAGCTCTGAACTGCAAAAGACTATATTATTAGTTGCTTTTTGCACTATATATGTTATGTATTGAACTTTTCTTTTTTTTTTCCTATTTGATACAATGTTGACATGTTAACTCTTTCTTTGTTTAAGAAGGAACTGCAGATGCTGGAGAATCGAAGGTACACAAAAAAGCTGGACAAACTCAGCGGGTGCAGCAGCATCTATGGAGCGAAGGAAATAGGCAACGTTTCGGCCCGAAACGTTGCCTATTTCCTTCGCTCCATAGATGCTGCTGCACCCGCTGAGTTTCTCCAGCTTTTTTGTGTACCTTAACTCTTTCTGTTGTGCTGCAGCGAGTAAGAATTTAATTGTCCCGTCCGGGACATATGACAATAAAACACTGTTGACTCTAGATAGTGATGTGGAGGACGGGCAGCGTCTGCGATGAATGGGCTGTTAAGGGCCTGACACACTCGGCCGTTATTTGCTCGCCACGCAGACGGCGCGCGAAGATTTTTGCGCATCACAAAATCCCGCGGCGCCGCGCGTCACTGCCCGTGTCATCACACACCATGAAGGGGAGGATAACGCGCTCCACGTGCGTGTCACGACGTGCGCCGTGCGTTGTGACGCGTAGATGATGTCACGTAAATCACGCGCAAATGACAGCCAAGTGAGACAGGCCTGTTACTGACCCTAGTTAGTTAGTAAAGGGCGTGTAGATAATCGGGAGCAGTGTTCACCCGACTCCGGAGTTCCATCTTCCTGGCAAAGGGGGCCTGAAAATATCGGACTGGCTGCGGAGGCCACAAATAGGCCCCGACCTCAGGTGGTCACAGAGGAAGAGGACTTTCCCCACAGTGGAACATTTTGATTCTGTTGAACATTTGAATTCTATCGTGTCATTTTTCTGATTTTTAATTTTTCTACAGATGTACGGAAACTGAATTATTTCTTCTATGTAAAGCACTTTGGTTTCAACGCGAGTTGATTTAAACGTGCTATATAGAAACATAGAAACATAGAAACATAGACAATAGGTGCAGGAGTAGAGGCCATTCGGCCCTTCGAGCCTGCACCGCCATTCAATATGATCATGGCTGATCATCCAACTCAGTATCCCGTACCTGCCTTCTCTCCATACCCCCTGATCCCCTTGGCCACAAGGGCCACATCTAACTCCCTCTTAAATATAGCCAATGAACTGTGTGGCCTCAACTACCCTCTGTGGCAGAGAGTTCCAGAGATTCACCACTCTCTGTGTGAAAAAAGTTCTCCTCATCTCGGTTTTAAAGGATCTCCCCCTTATCCTTAAGCTGTGACCCCTTGTCCTGGACTTCCCCAACATCGGGAACAATCTTCCTGCATCTAGCCTGTCCAACCCCTTAAGAATTTTGTAAGTTTCCATAAGATCCCCTCTCAATCTCCTAAATTCTAGAGAGTATAAACCAAGTCTATCCAGTCTTTCTTCATAAGACAGTCCTGACATCCCAGGAATCGGTCTGGTGAACCGTCTCTGCACTCCCTCTATGGCAATAATGTCCTTCCTCAGATTTGGAGACCAAAACTGTACGCAATACTCCAGGCGTGGTCTCACCAAGACTCTGTACAACTGCAGTAGAACCTCCCTGCTCCTAGACTCAAATCCTCTATGGCAAGAATGTCTTTCCTCAGATTTGGAGACCAAAACTGTACGCAATACTCCAGGTGTGGTCTCACCAAGACCCTGTACAACTGCAGTAGAACCTCCCTGCTCCTATACTCAAATCCTTTTGCTATGAAAGCTAACATACCATTCGCTTTCTTCACTGCCTGCTGCACCTGCATGCCTACCTTCAATGACTATAGATGAAATGTACTTACATACGTAATGTCCAATTTGTGTAAATGTTACTGTCATGGCTCCTGCTTTCATTTGAATTAATGCTGGTGTCTCCCCTCCTGTCCGTGCAGCTGGACCGTGTGTGATGTGAGTGCGTGGCCGCACCATGAGGGGGCGCTGGGCCGAGGCCTCGCTTGCCGTGGTCATCGTCCTGGACCTGGCGACCAGCCAGCACCTGCCCACCTGGCAGGTAGACACAGGTGAGTGTGACTCTGAGAACCTCCCCTCCCCCGTCCCAGCCTGACCGCCGTCTATCCCCCTAACCGTCTGTCTCTGTGCCTCCGTCTGCCCGACCCAAGTCGCAGAGACATCGGTGCAGGAGTAGGCCATTCGGCCCCTCGAGCCAGCACCGCCATTCAATACGATCTGCAACAGATTAGAAGTTGTTCGGGGGGGTGGTGAATCAGCCGAGATCACATTACAAGATTGAGGGGGGATCTTATCGAGGCAATTGAGGAAATTCAGAGTGTCTCCGAGGATCCTCCAGTGCTTCTACGCAGCGGCGGTGGAAAGCATCTTGTCCGGGAACATTACCATCTGGTTTGGGAATTGCTCTGCCAAGGACAAGAAGGCTCTGCAGAGAGTAGTGCGTTCGGCCGAACAAACGCACTATGGAAACTTCACTCGCCCCCCTGCAGGAACTATACAACAGGAGGTGCAACTCCAGAGCCAACAAAATCATGGGAGACCCCTTCCACCCCTGCAACAGACTGTTCCAGCCGCTACGGTCAGGCAAACGCCTCCGTTGCCATGCGGTGAGAACGGAGAGGTTGAGAAGGAGTTTCTTCCCAGAGGCAATTCGGACTGTAAACGCCTATCTCACCAGGGACTAACTCTACTGAACGTTTTTCCTTCCATTATTTATTATGTAAAAGAATATGTGTGTTATGATTGTGTTTATAGTTTGTTTGGTTGGTTTGTTGTTTGTCTTTTGCACGAAAGTCCGCGAGCATTGCCACTTTCATTTCACTGCACATCTCGTATGTGTATGTGACAAATAAACTTGACTTGACTTATCGAAACTTACAATGCACGTAGAATGTACGTAGCGGGTACGTCGGAGCTCGGGGACGTCTCTTAGCGGCTCGTAACGCTCGAGAAAGCTCGGAAAGATTTTTCAAACGTGTTGAAAAATGTCCACGAGAGCCCTGAGTACCTACGAACGCCTGTTACCGTAAATTTTCCGAGTTCAAATCGGGGGGAAACCCGGGAGAACTCTTTGAATTAGCTCGTGCAGTAGGACAACCCCATTAGCATTAAATATGTGGACAAAAAAATGACTCAGCGGGTGAGGCAGCATCTGTGGAGCGAAGGAAATAGGCGACGTTTCGGGCCGAAACCCTTCCGGGTTTCGGCCCGAAACGTCACCTATTTCCTTCCAGGTTTCAGCCCAAAACAAATTTAGGAGATTGAGGGGGGATCTTATAGAAACTTACAAAATTCTTAAGGGGTTGGACAGGCTAGATGCAGGAAGATTGTTCCCGATGTTGGGGAAGTCCAGGACAAGGGGTCACACAGTTTAGGGATAAGGGGGAACTTACAAAAACTCTTAAGGGGTTGGACAGGCTAGATGCAGGAAGATTGTTCCCGATGTTGGGGAAGTCCAGAACAAGGGGTCACACAGTTTAAGGATAAGGGGGAAGTCTTTTAGGACCGAGATGAGAACAAAAAAAATTCACAAAGAGAGTGTGGAATTCTCTGCCACAGAAGGTAGTTGAGGCCACACAGTTCATTGGCTATATTTAAGAGGGAGTTAGATGTGGCCCTTGTGGCTAAAGGGATCAGGGGGTATGGAGAGAAGGCAGGTACAGGATACTGAGTTGGATGATCAGCCATGAACAGTTCTCGCTTAAATGCCAGACCAACCTCCCTTCCATTGACTCCATCTCCACCTCACGCTGCCTCGGCAAGGCCAGCAGCATCATCAAGGACCAGTCTCACCCCCCGGCCACTCCCTCTTCTCCCCTCTCCCATCGGGCAAGAGGCACAGAAGTGTGAAAACAAACGCACACACACCTCCAGATTCAGGGACAGTTTCTTCCCGGCTGTTATCAGGCAACTGAACCATCCCACCACAACCAGAGAGCGGTCCTGAATTACTATCTACCTCTTAGATAAATGGCCTCTTTTAGGCCAGTTCTCTGGATACTTTCAAGAGAGAGCTAACCATATAACCATATAACAATTACTGCACGGAAACAGGCCATCTCGGCCCTACAAGTCCGTGCCGAACAACTTTTTTTCCCTTAGTCCCACCTGCCTGCACTCATACCATAACCCTCCATTCCCTTCTCATCCATATGCCTATCCAATTTATTTTTAAATGATACCAACAAACCTGCCTCCACCACTTCCACTGGAAGCTCATTCCACACTGCTACCACTCTCTGAGTAAAGAAGTTCCCCCTCATGTTACCCCTAAACTTCTGTCCCTTAATTCTGAAGTCATGTCCTCTTGTTTGAATCTTCCCTACTCTCAGTGGGAAAAGCTTGCCCACATCAACTCTGTCTATCCCTCTCATCATTTTAAAGACCTCTATCAAGTCCCCCCTTAACCTTCTGCGCTCCAGAGAATAAAGACCTAACTTATTCAACCTATCTCTGTAACTTAGTTGTTGAAACCCAGGCAACATTCTAGTAAATCTCCTCTGTACTCTCTCCATTTTGTTGAGCTAGATCGGGCTCTTAAAGATAGCGGAGTCAGGGGATATGGGGAGAAGGCAGGAACGGGGTAATGATTGGGGATGATCAGCCATGATTCCAGAACAAGGGGTCACAGTTCCAGAACAAGGGGTCACAGTTTAAGGATAAGGGGGAAATCTTATACCTAGGATAAAACATAGAAACATAGACAATAGGTGCAGGAGTAGAGGCCATTCGGCCCTTCGAGCCTGCACCGCCATTCAATATGATCATGGCTGATCATCCAACTCAGTATCCCGTACCTGCCTTCTCTCCATACCCCTGATCCCCTTAGCCACAAGGGCCACATCTAACTCCCTCTTAAATATAGCCAATGAACTGTGTGGCCTCAACTACCCTCTGTGGCAGAGAGTTCCACAGATTCACCACTCTCTGTGTGAAAAAAGTTCTTCTCATCTCGGTTTTAAAAGATTTCCCCCTTATCCTTAAACTGTGTGGCCCCTTGTCCTGGACTTCCCCAACATCGGGAACAATCTTCCTGCATCTAGCCTGTCCAACCCCTTAAGAATTTTGTACGTTTCTATAAGATCCCCTGTCAATCTTCTAAATTCTAGAGAGTATAAACCAAGTCTATCCAGTCTTTCTTCATAAGACAGTCCTGACATCCCAGGAATCAGTCTGGTGAACCGTCTCTGCACTCCCTCTATGGCAATAATGTCCTTCCTCAGATTTGAAGACCAAAACTGTACGCAATACTCCATCGGCCTGGAGTAATGTTTAATCTTTGTGTAAGAATTAGATCATGAATTTATTTCATGAGTTCGCTCCAACTGGGGATTAATGTTTCTCCTCTGAGGCGATGAGAGTTCGGCAAATTTAATTTCATCCTTTTGCGTGATCTGCAAGGTAACCGCACATAGTCCATCTCCTCCGCCTAGTTTTATGTGTTTGATAATTAGGACAATTGATCACAACCGCGCACACACAACAAACCTCATCTCTCTGCAGTGTTCGTTCTGTGATAATGTACTCTTCAAATCCTCGCCTTCCCTCTCTCTCTCCGCCCCATCCCCCACCCCGAAGTCGTCTTCCTGCCGGGTTTCACTGTTCCTATCCCCTCCTTATCACCTCCTCAGCATCTGTGGAGAACATGGATAGGTGACGTTTCACAGAGTGCTGGAGTAACTCAGTGGGTCAGGCAGCATCTGTGGAGAACATGGATAGGTGACGTTTCACAGAGTGCTGGAGTAACTCAGTGGGTGCAGCAGCATCTATGGAGCTAAGGAAATAGGCAACGTTTCGGGCCGAAACCCGTAAGGGTTTCGTCCCGAAACGTTGCCTATTTCCAGAAGGATTTCGGCCCGAAACGTTGCCTATTTCCAGAAGCATTTCGGCCCGAAACGTTGCCCATTTCCATAGATGCTGCTGCACCATAACTCAGCGGGTCAGGCAGCATCTGTGGAGAACGTGGATAGGTGACGTTTCACAGAGTGCTGGAGTAACTCAGCGGGTCAGGCAGCATCTGTGGAGAACATGGATAGGTGACGTTTCACAGAGTGCTGGAGTAACTCAGCGGGTCAGGCAGCATCTGTGGAGAACATGGATAGGTGACGTTTCACAGAGTGCTGGAGTAACTCAGCGGGTCAGGCAGCATCTATGGAGCTAAGGAAATAAAAACTTTGCCTATTTCCAGAAGGATTTCGGCCCGAAACGTTGCCTATTTCCTTAGCTCCATAGATGCTGCTGCACCATAACTCTCACGATAAGATGCTTCTCTCCATACCCCCTGATCCCCTGATCTACATTAACCTGCAATCGATTGTAATCACGTATTGTCTTTCCGCTGACTGGTTAGCATGCAACAAAGAGCTTTTCACTGTACCTCAGTACACGGGACATTAAACTAAACTGAACTACAAACCTGCACGTCCTTGCAGTGTGGGAGGAAACCAGAGCACCCGGAGAGAAACGCGCGCAGGTCACGGGGAGAACGTGCAAACTCCGTAGTGACAGCACCCGTGGTCAGGATCGAACTGGGCTCTCTGGTGCTGTGAGCCGGCAACTCTACCGCTGCGCCAACGAGCCGCTCAGCCTGAAGCCCCTACTACAAGCAGGACGGCCCATAGTTTGGAGTTTAGTTGTTGTGTCAATAGACAATAGACAACAGGCGCAGGAGTAGAGGCCATTCGGCCCTTCGAGCCAGCACCGCCATTCAATGTGATCACGGCTGATCATCCCCAATCAGTACCCCGTTCCTGCCTTCTCCCCATATCCCCTGACTCCACTATCTTTAAGAGCCCTATCCAGCTCTCTCTTGAAAGCATCCAGAGAACCGGCCTCCACCGCCCTCTGAGGCAGAGAATTCCACAGACTCACAACTCTCTGTGAGAAAAAGTGTTTCCTCGTCTCCGTTCTAAATGGCTTACCCCTTATTCTTAAACTGTGTGTGGCCCCTGGTTCTGGACTCCCCCAACATCGGGAACATGTTTCCTGCCTCTAGCGTGTCCAAGCCCTTAACAATCTTATATGTTTCAATGAGATGCCCTCTCATCCTTCTAAACTCCACAGAGTGTACAAGCCCACAGCCGCTCCACATTCTCTCAGCATATGACAGTCCCGCCATCCCGGGAATTAACCTGGTGAACCTACGCTGGGCTCCCTCAATAGCAAGAATGTCCTTCCTCAAATTAGGGGGCCAAAACTGCACACAATACTACAGGTGTGGTCTCACTAGGGCCCTGTACACCTGTACACAATACTCCAGGTGTCGTGTTGGATGGTTGATGGGAAGAAGCTGTTCCTGAAGCCGTTGGGCGTGGTTTTCAGGCTCCTGTACCTTCTTCCCAATGGCAGGGATGAAATGAGATCCTGGACAGGGTACACAAAATTGCTGGAGAAACTCAGCGGGTGCAGCAGCATCTATGGAGTGAAGGAAATAGGCAACGTTTCGGGCCGAAACCCTTCTTCAGACTGATGGGGGGTGGGAGAAGGAAGGAAAAGGGGAGGAGGAGGAGCCCGAGGGCGGGGGGGATGGGAGGAGACAGCTCGAGGGTTAAGGAAGGGGAGGAGACAGCAAGGGCTAGCAAAATTGGGAGAATTCAACATTCATGCCATCAGAATGCAAGCAACCCAGGCAGAATACGAGGTGCTGTTCCTCCAATTTCCGGTGTTGCTCACTCTGGCAATGGAGGAGACCCAGGACAGAGAGGTCGGATTGGGAATGGGAGGGGGAGTTGAAGTGCTGAGCCACCGGGAGATCAGGTAGGTTATTGCGGACTGAGCGGAGGTGTTCGGCGAAATCGTGGACAGGGTAGGGTGGGTCTCTGACGATGCTGCCTGCAATGCTATAAACACAAAGGCCCAATTAGTCTCGTATCAATGTTTCAAAACCTTACAACAAGAATAACATGGTGAGTGGCGCAGCGGTCGAGTTGCTGGCTTGCAGCGCCAGAGTCCCGGGTTCGATCCTGACTATGGGTGCTGTGCTGCTTGTGCGGAGTTTGCACGTTCTCCCCGTGACCATGTAGGTAGTCCCCGGGTGCCCCACATTTAAGAGACGTGCGGGTGTGTAGGAAATAGGCAACGTTTCGGGACGAAATCCTTCTGGAAATAGGCAACGTTTCGGGCCGAAACCCTTACGGGTTTCGGCCCAAAACGTTGCCTATTTCCTTCGCTCCACAGATGCTGCCTGACCCACTGAGTTACTCCAGCACTCTGTGAAACGTCACCTATCCATGTTCTCCACAGATGCTGCCTGACCCGCTGAGTTACTCCAGCACAGGGGTGGGGAACCTTTTCATGTGGGAATGCCACATTAAGTTATCCATAATCTAATAAGGCCGCATCCAAGAAACATCAATTAGATATACTTCAAAATGTACATTATTTTGTTAAAATCACCCTCATGACTTGTAGCCCCTGTCCCACTGTGCGAGTTCATTCCAAGAGCTCTCCCGAGTTAAAAAAAAAAAAAAAAATCAAACTCGTGGTAAGCACATGGAATGTACGTAGCGGGTACGTCGGAGCTCGGGGACGTCTCTTAGCGGCTCGTATCGCTAACGGCAGGTACTCGGGAAACGCGGTAAGCTCGTGAAGACTCGTGAAGATTTTTCAACAGGTTGAAAAATGTCCACGTGAGCCCCGAGTACCTACGAGCGGCCATTACCGTAATTCTCCGAATCAGGGGAAACTCGGGAGAACTCTTCAATTAGCTCGGACAGAGGGACAGGCCCTTAAATAGTGTGCATGAGGTGGTGATCGCTAGTCAGCGCGGTCTCGGTGAGACGAAGGGCCTGTTTCCGCGGAAACGAACCTATAACGAGAGCGTGGCCAGGATGATGTGGGTCTTTGATAACAAAGAGCCCAAACAGTGCAGTTGCAACGCTGTCAAACTGTACACAAAGAGTAACCTCACGCTGACAATAAAACGAGTCGGCCAGTTGTTCAGCTGCCGGTGCGAGCGGAGAAATGATGCCGGCTCTGTGTCCCAGGGTCATCGTCTATAAACGCTGAGAGGGGAGGAGGCGATGGCTTCGAAGGCGTGGGTCAATGTCACCTCCTTCATCATGCATGCCATCAAGCGAGGCTCATCTTCCCTGTGAATCTGCTCCAGGTCTCTCATCCATCTGCTCCACGCCAAAATGAGCTTTTTAATGTCATCTCCCGTTAATGGGCAAGGGAGATGGGGAGGCCATCGGGGTAGGTGGTACCATTGTAAATGATGGGGGGGTGAAAGGAAGATACACTTTCGTAACAACCCGTGCCTTCTCTGTGTGCTGCTGTCTTTGTAGAGGCTTGAACAGGGGTATGGTATGATGCGTTATTTCACAAGTTAGTGCAAGATCCAAGATTCTAGATAGAAACATAGAAACATATTATTAGGTGCAGGAGTAGAGGCCATTCGGCCCTTCGAGCCTGCACCGCCATTCAATATGATCATGGCTGATCATCCAACTCAGTATCCCGTACCTGCCTTCTCTCCATACCCTCTGATCCCCTAAGCCACAAGGGCCACATCTAACTCCCTCTTAAATATAGCCAATGAACTGGCCTCGACTACCCTCTGTGGCAGAGAGTTCCAGAGATTCACCACTCTCTGTGTGAGAAAAGTTATTCTCATCTCGGTTTTAAAGGATTTCCCCCTTATCCTTAAGCTGTGACCCCTTGTTCTGGACTTCCCCAACATCGGGAACAATCTTCCTGCATCTAGCCTGTCCAACCCCTTAAGAATTTTGTAAGTTTCTATAAGATCCCCCCTCAATCTCCTAAATTCTAGAGAGTATAAACCAAGTCTATCCAGTCTTTCTTCATAAGACAGTCCTGACATCCCAGGAATCAGTCTGGTGAACCTTCTCTGCACTCCCTCTATGGCAAAATTGAAGAGAGTTTATTGTCATGTGTCCCCGATAGGACAATGAAATTCTTGCTTTCCTTCAGCACAACAGAACATAGTAGGCATTGACTACAGAACAGATCAGTGTGTCCATATACATTGAATATATATATACACACACACATAAATAACTAAAGTGCAATGAGCTATTCTGCCCTAATTTGGCAAAAGGAAGCAAATGACAATGTTGCCAAAATTGAGTTCTTGCTTGTGTTGGGGTATTTGAGATCTGCTCTACACAATAGTCAACAACACAAGTCCTTCTCCGAGTACAATTTGAAAATATTTACACCAGGAAAGTAAGGAATTCCATCACAGAGAGCTGAAAGAAAAACACAATTTTCCTCATTTACAAGAAAACTCCTTTCTGTCAGTTGCATCATTTTGTCAAAGTTAGGGCAGTATTAATGTTCAGAGTTTTGCCCGAGCCAGGTTTAATAGCCTGATGGCTGTGGGGAAGTAGCTATTCCTGAACCTGGACGTTGCAGTCTTCAGGCTCCTGTACCTTCTACCTGAAGGTAGCGGGGAGATGAGTGTGTGGCCAGGATGGTGTGGGTTTTTGATGATACTGCCAGCCTTTTTGAGGCAGCAACTGCGAAAGATCATAGAAACATAGAAACATAGACAATAGGTGCAGGAGTAGAGGCCATTCGGCCCTTCGAGCCTGCGCCGCCATTCAATGTGATCATGGCTGATCACCCAACTCAGTATCCCATCCCTGCCTTCTCTCCACACCCCCTGATCCCTTTAGCCACAAGGGCCACATCTAACTCCCTCTTAAATATAGCCAATGAACTGTGGCCTCAACTACCTTCTGCGGCAGAGAATTCCACAGATTCGCCACTCTCTGTGTGAAAAAAGTTTTCCTCATCTCAGTCCTAAAAGATTTCCCCCTTATCCTTAAACTGGTGACCCCTTGTTCTGGACCTCCCCAACATCGGGAACAATCTTCCTGCATCTAGCCTGTCCGTCCCCTTAAGAATTTTGTAAGTTTCTATAAGATCCCCCCTCAATCTTCTAAATTCGTTTTGGGCTGAAACCAGATAACCATATAACAATTTACAGCACGGAAACAGGCCATCTCGACCCTTCTAGTCCGTGCCGAACACGTATTCTCCCCTAGTCCCATCTACCTGCGCTCAGACCATAACCCTCCATTCCCTTCCCGTCCATATAACTATCCAATTTATTTTTAAATGATAAAAACGAACCTGCCTCCACCACCTCCACTGGAAGCTCATTCCACACAGCCACCACTCTCTGAGTAAAGAAGTTCCTTCCTTCCCAAAAGAACAATCTTCCTGCATCTAGCCTGTCCAACCCCTTAAGAATTTTGTAAGTTTCTATAAGATCCCCCCTCAATCCCCTCGATGGAAGGAAGGTCAGAGCCGATGATGGACTGGGCTGTGTTTACAACTTCTTGTAGTCTGTTCCTCTCCAGGGCGCTCAAGTTGCCGAACCAAGCCACGATGCAACCGGTCAGCATGCTCTCTACTGTGCACCTGTAGAAGTTAGAGAGAGTCTTCAAGGTCAAGCTCGATCGAGGATAGCCCAAGGTTCTCCAATGAGGTAGACAGTAGTTCTGTTGAGGTACGGCAACACGTTTTCGTCACGTGCTAACCAGTCAGCAGAAAGACAACACATGATTTACGGGTTTCATAGAAACATAGAAACATAGAAATTAGGTGCAGGAGTAGAGGCCATTCGGCCATTCGAGCCTGCACCGCCATTCAATATGATCATGGCTGATCATCCAACTCAGTATCCCGTACCTGCCTTCTCTCCATACCCCCTGATCCCTTTAGCCACAAGGGCCACATCTAACTCCCTCTTAAATATAGCCAATGAACTGTGGCCTCAACTACCCTCTGTGGCAGAGAGTTCCAGAGATTCACCACTCTGTGTGAAAAAAGTTCTTCTCATCTCGGTTTTAAAGGATTTCCCCCTTATCCTTAAACTGTGACCCCTTGTTCTGGACTTCCCCCAACATCGGGAACAATCTTCCTGCATCTAGTCTGTCCAACCCCTTAAGAATTTTGTAAGTTTCTATAAGATCCCCTCTCAATCTCCTAAATTTCAATGTTTTTATTGGAATCATTTGTACAATTTTACACCTTGGTCAGCAGCTACAATTTTAACACGTTCCAAAAAGGACATTAAATTAAAACGAGAGGGAAAGGAGGAGAAGAGAGAGAGAGAAAAAAGAAAAAAGACACGAGGGCAGATATACCCACCGAACCATCCATTCGCCCACTAACCCAGCCCTACAAGTCATTTTCGAATTTGTGTTCAAGTATTGTCTTGTTCGAGAAAATCAATAAAAGGTGACCATACCTTTAACATATGATTACAATCGAGCAATTAACAGTGTAATATAGAAAATAGGTGCAGGAGGAGGCCATTCGGCCCTTCGAGCCAGCACCGCCATTCATTGCGATCATGGCTGATCATCCCCTATCAATAACCCGTGCCTGCCTTCTCCCCATATCCCCTGACTCCGCTAATTTTAAGAGCCATGGTCATATTGAATGGCGAATGGTGCAGGCTCGAAGGGCCGAATGGCCTCTACTCCTGCACCTATTGTCTATGTTTCTATGTTTCTATGTTTATCCAGCTCTCTCTTGAAAGCATCCAGAGAACCCCACCAGCCCCTAGAGCTCTATCCAACTCTCTCTTAAATCCATCCAGTGACTTGGCCTCCACTGCCCTCTGTGGCAGGGAATTCCACAAATTCACAACTCTCTAGGTGAAAAAGTTTTTTCTCACCTCAGTCTTAAATGGCCTCCCCTTTATTCTAAGACTGTGTGTGTGGCCCCTGGTTCTGGACTGGCCCCAACATTGGGAACATGTACAGATACAGGATAAGGGAATAACGTTTAGTGCAAGGTAAAGCCAGCAAAGTCCGATCAAGGATAGTCCGAGGGTCACCAATGAGGTAGATAGTAGTTCAGGACCGCTCTCTGGTTGTGGTGGGATGGTTCAGTTGCCTGATAACAGCCGGGAAGAAACTGTCCCTGAATCTGGAGGTGTGCGTTTATGTGTATGTGAAGCAGGGAAATCAAAGAGGTCACATCTCTCTTTATAGTTCAGCTTCGTTTCACAAGTTCTCGAGTTGTAGGAGAAGAATTAGGCCATTCGGCCCTTCGAGCCTGCACCGCCATTCAATATGATCATGGCTCATCATCCAACTCAGTATCCTGTACCTGCCTTCTCTCCATACCCTCTGATCCCCTTAGCCACAAGGGCCACATCTAACTCCCTCTTAAATATAGCCAATGAACTGTGGCCTCGACTACCCTCTGCGGCAGAGAGTTCCACAGATTCACCACTCTCTGTGTGAAAAAAGTTCTTCTCATCTCGGTTTTAAAGGATTTCCCCTTTATCCTTAAACTGTGACCCCTTGTCCTGGACTTCCCCAACATCGGGAGCAATCTTCCTGCATCTAGCCTGTCCAACCCCTTAAGAATTTTGTAAGTTTCTATAAGATCCCCCCTCAATCTCCTAAATTCTAGAGAGTATAAACCAAGTCTATCCAGTCTTTCTTCATAAGACAGTCCTGACATCCCAGGAATCAGTCTGGTGAACCTTCTCTGCACTCCCTCTATGGCAATAATGTCCTTCCTCAGATTTGGAGACCAAAACTGTACGCAATACTCCAGGTGTGGTCTCACCAAGACCCTGTACAACTGCAGTAGAACCTCCCTGCTCCTGTACTCAAATCCTTTTGCTATGAAAGCTAACATACCATTGGCTTTCTTTACTGCCTGCTGCACCTGCATGCCTACCTTCAATGACTGGTGTACCATGACACCCAGGTCTCGCTGCATCTCCCCTTTTCCTAGTCGGCCACCATTTAGATAATAACCCTTGACACCCCGTTCTAATCAAGAACTTATCCACCTCTGTCATATTTGTCACGTGTATCGAAGGTCGGTACAAGTGTCACTGTACAGGAGGGAACATGGGGGAGGTCACGGTGGCACAGCGGTAGAGTTGCAGCCTCACAGCGAATGCAGCGCCGGAGACCCGGGTTCGATCCCGACTGTGGGCGCTGTCTGTACGGAGTTTGCACGTTCTCCCCGTGACCTGCGAGATCTCCGGTTTCCTCCCACACTGCAAAGACGTGCAGGTTTGTAGGTTAATTTGCTCGGTGCAAATGTAAATGACCCCCTTGTGGGCCTTGTGTATATAATTACACACAGACACAGAAGGATGTCAACAAAATAGAGAGAGTACAGAGGAGATTTACTAGAATGTTGCCTGGGTTTCAGCAACTAAGTTACAGAGATAGGTAGAACAAGGTAGGTCTTTATTCTCTGGAGCGCAGAAGGTTAAGGGGGGACTTGATAAGAGGTCTTTAAAATGATGAGAGGGATAGACAGAGTTGATGTGGACAAGCTTTTCCCTTTGAGAATAGGGAAGATTCAAACAAGAGGACATGACTTCACAATTAAGGGACAGAAGTTTAGGGGTAACATGAGGGGGAACTTCTTTACTCAGAGAGTGGTAGCGGTGTGGAATGAGCTTCCAGTGGAAGTGGTCGAGGCAGGTTCATTGGTATAATTTAAAAATAAATTGGATAGGCATATGGATGAGAAGGGAATGGAGGGTTATGGTATGAGTGCAGGCAGGTGGGACTAAGGGAAAAAAAAGTTGTTCGGCACGGACTTGTAGGGCCGAGATGGCCTGTTTCCGTGCTGTAATTGTTATATGGTTATATGGTAAACATTGTCCCTAGTGGGTGTTGGACAGTGTTAGTGTTCTGAACACAAGAATTAATGTTGACAGGCAAACAAATAATGTTGTGGATGATGGGACGGAACTGATGCCTGGATGGGTATCTGAGCGCTGACAGTTTAATTGCGTTTCAGAATGCGTTGGATGTCTGTGTCACTGTGTGTAATTACGTGCAGAAGGCTCACAAATTCCTGCAAAGAGCCTTTGGGAAACAGGGTGTGTTCACTCAGGGATCGATCGGGGACCAACACCAACGTTCCACGTTCCACGGACAATCAGAGACACGGGATGGCGGGGAGTGCAGCTGAAGAATAGATGCAAAGATAGGGAGCCCAGCGTTGGTTCACCAGGTTAATTCCCGGGATGTCAGGACTGTCATATGAAGAAAGACTGGATAGACTGGGTTTATACTCTCTAGAATTTAGGAGATTGAGAGGGGATCTTATAGAAACTTACAAAATTCTTAAGGGGTTGGACAGGCTAGATGCAGGAAGATTGTTCCCGATGTTGGGGAAGTCCAGGACAAGGGGTCACTGCTTAAGGATAAGGGGGAAATCCTTTAAAACCGGGATGAGAAGAACCTTTTTCACACAGAGAGTGGTGAATCTCTGGAACTCTCTGCCGCAGAGGGTAGTTGAGGCCACACAGTTCATTGGCTATATTTAAGAGGGAGTTAGATGTGGCCCTTGTGGCTAAAGGGATCAGGGGGTATGGAGAGAAGGCAGGGATGGGATACTGAGTTGAATGGCGAATGGTGCAGGCTCGAAGGGCCGAATGACCTCTACTCCTGCACCTATTCTCTATGTTTCTATGTTTCTATGTCATATGCTGAGAGAATGGAGCGGTTGGGCTTGTACACAGAAAGCAGATGACACAAAGCTGGGTGGCAGTGTGAACTGTGAGGAGGATGCTATGAGAATGCAGGGTGACTTGGACAGGTTGGGGGAGTGGGCAGATGTACGGCAGATTAAGTTTAATGCGGATAAATGTGAGGTTGTCCACTTTGGTAGCAAAAACAGGAAGGCAGATTACTATCTAAATGGCGTCAAGTTGGGAAAAGGGGAAGTACAACGGGATCTGGGGGTCCTTGTACATCAGTCTATGAAAGTAAGCATACAGGTACAGCAGGCAGTGAAGAAAGCGAATGGCATGTTGGCCTTTATAACAAGAGTAATCGAATATAGGAGCAAAGACGTCCTTCTGCAGTTGTACAGGGCCCTAGTGAGACCACACCTGGAGTATTGTGTGCAGTTTTGGTCCCCTAATTTGAGGAAGGACATTCTTGGTATTGAGGGAGTGCAGCATAGGTTTACAAGGTTAATTCCCGGGATGGCGGGACTGTCATATGCTGAGAGAATGGAGCGGCTGGGCTTGTACACTCTGGAGTTTAGAAGGATGAGAGGATACCTCATTGAAACATACAAGATTATTAAGGGGTCGGACACGCTAGAGGCAGGAAACATGTTCCTGATGTTGGGGGAGTCCAGAACCAGGGGCCACAGAGTTTAAGAATAAGGGGTAAGCCATTTCGAACGGAGACGAGGAAACACTTTTTCACCCAGAGAGTGGTGAGTCTGTGGAATTCTCTGCCTCAAAGGGCGGTGGAGGCCGGTTCTCTGGATGCTTTCAAGAGAGAGCTAGATAGGGCTCTTAAAGATAGCGGAGTCAGGGGATATGGGGAGAAGGCAGGAACGGGGTACTGATTGGGGATGATCAGCCATGATCACATTGAATGGCGGTGCTGGCTCGAAGGGCCGAATGGCCTCTACTCCTGCACCTGTTGTCTATTTGTCTCTCAAGAGACTGCGCTGACAATAGGGACAAATATTACAGTTTTTCGTGGAATTCGGCTGTGAAATTGGATTGAGGAATTCAGGAATTTCATTCCTTACCAGACAATAAGTGCAGGAGTAGAGGCCATTCAGCCCTTCGAGCCAGCACCGCCATTCAATATGATCATATGCCCACACCTGCGGCCAACATGCCCCATCTACACTAGTCCCACCTGCCCGCGTTTGGCCCATATCCCACCAAACCTGTCCTATCCATGTACCTGTCTAACTGTTTCTTAAACGTTGGGATAGTCCCAGCCTCAACTACCTCCTCCGGCAGCTCGTTCCATACACCCACCACCCTTGGTGTGAAAAAGTTACCCCTCAGATTCCTATTCAATCTTTCCCCCTTCACCTTAATGTGTGAATTTTGGAGCCAAGTCTTAGATAGACAACAGGTGCAGGAGTAGAGGCCATTCGGCCCTTTGAGCCAGCACCGCCATTCAATGTGATCGTGGCTGATCATCCCCAATCAGTACCCCGTTCCTGCCTTCTCCCCGTATCCCCTGACTCCACCTATTCTTAAACTGCAGCCCCTGGTTCTGGACTCCCCCAACATTGGGAACATGTTTCCTGCCTCTAGCGTGTCTTAACAATCTTATATGGAACCCTTAATAATCTTATATGTTTCAACATATCATCCTTCTAAACTCCAGAGCGTACAAGCCCACAGCCGCTTCAATCTATCAACATATGAAAGTCCCGCCATCCCGGGAATTAATCAGGTGAACCTACGCTGCACTCCCTATGGTATGTTAGCTTTCATAGCAAAAGGATTTGAGTATAGGAGCAGGGAGGTTCTACTGCAGTTGTACAGGGTCTTGGTGAGACCACACCTGGAGTATTGCGTACAGTTTTGGTCTCCAAATCTGAGGAAGGACATTATTGCCATAGAGGGAGTGCAGAGACGGTTCACCAGACTGATTCCTGGGATGTCAGGACTGTCTTATGAAGAAAGACTGGATAAACTTGGTTTATACTCTCTAGAATTTAGGAGATTGAGAGGGGATCTTATAGAAACTTACAAAATTCTTACGGGGTTGGACAGGCTAGATGCAGGAAGATTGTTCCCGATGTTGGGGAAGTCCAGGACAAGGGGCCACACAGTTTAAGGATAAGGGGGAAATCCTTTAAAACCGAGATGAGAAGAACTTTTTTCACACAGAGAGTGGTGATTCTCTGGAACTCTCTGCCACAGAGGGTAGTTGAGGCCACACAGTTCATTGGCTATATTTAAGAGGGAGTTAGATGTGGCCCTTGTGGCTAAAGGGATCAGGGGGTATGGAGAGAGGCAGGTACGGGATACTGAGTTGGATGATCAGCCATGATCACATTGAATGGCGGTGCAGGCTCGAAGGGCCGAATGGCCTCTACTCCTGCACCTAATTTCTATGTTTCTATCTTTGCGTCTATCTTCAGCTGTAGTTCCCTCTGCAGTTCCTCCCTGTACGTAAGGTCTTATCGGACAGACGACGGCTATTTCCCATGGTGGCCCCGGGGCTCTCGATTGTAAGTCGGGACGCCTATAACAGTTTTGTCTTTGTCCAGAGGACGCAGGTGGTGGTGAGAAGTCACTCCTAATCATCTTCAAAGTCTGGACCGCGACAGGGAATTGGCTCATTACTTGGAGATGAGAAGGGGGGCGGGGAGAGGAGAGCGATTAGGTCTTTGTTCCCTTCCGTCAGTTGTGGGACGAGATGAAGGGATCTGTCTCAGAAGGTGCGGAGGCTGTTTGCGTGCGTTTGTGACCCTGGGTGAGGAGGTGTGTGTGTGTGTGTGTGTGTGTGTGTGTGTGTGTGTGTGTGTTGGGAGTGGGGGGGGGTTGGGGAGGGGTGGGGGGGGGGAGGGGAGAGAAACGTTGAATTATTCATGACTCTCTTCACAATTCAGAGTCCGCGGTTGGAGACTGCCCAGGGAGAGGTCAATAGGTTTGGCAGACGCCACCACCTTGTGTAGAGTGAATCCCATCGCACTCTTTTCTGTCTATTATCATTCTAAGGCTTGTACACTCTGGAGTTTAGAAGGACGAGAGGGGATCTTATTGAAACATACAAGATTGTTAAGGGTTTGGACACGCTAGAGGCAGGAAACATCCGCTGCCGAACCAGCAGGTCGAGGAACAGCTTCTTCCCGGCGGCTGTCACTCTACTCAACAACGTACCTCGGTGACTGCCAATCACCACCCCCCCCGGACACTTATTATTATTTATTCAAATCGTTTGCTATGTCGCTCTTCCAGGGAGATGCTAAATGCATTTCGTTGTCTCTGTACTGTACACTGACAATGACAATTAAAATGGAATCTGAATCTGAATCTGAATCTGAGACAGTGACAGAAAATTGGAGCTCAATTGCACTGTGTCTGAGTTTCCATCAGTTCCCCAGCAGTGGCCTTGTCTTCAGCTGCCCACACCATATAATCCACTCTTTGAAGCTCTCTGTCACTCTTTATAAGGCAGAGATAGACAGATTCCTGATTAGTGCGGGTGTCAGGGGTGACGGGGAGAAGGCAGGAGAATGGGGTTAGGAGGGAGAGATAGATCAGCCATGTTTGAATGGCGGAGTAGACTCGATGGGCCGAATGGCCTAATTCTACTCCTGCCCCTATTAACCCTGACAAGGTTAATTCCCGGGATGGCGGGACTGTCATATGCTGGGAGAATGGAGCGGCTGTGGGCTTGTACACTCTGGAGTTTAGAAGGATGAGAGGGCATCTCATTGAAACATACAAGATTGTTAAGGGTTTGGACACGCTAGAGGCAGGAAACATGTTCCCGATGTTGGGGGAGTCCAGAACCAAGGGCCACACACACACACAGTTTAAGAATAAGGGGTAAGCCATTTAGAACGGAGACGAGGAAACACTTTTTCTCACAGAGGGTGGTGAGTCTGTGGAATTCTCTGCCTCAGAGGGCGGTGGAGGCCGGTTCTCTGGATGCTTTCAAGAGAGAGCTAGATAGGGCTCTTAAAGATAGCGGAGTCAGGGGATATGTAGAGAAGGCAGGAACAGGGTACTGATTGGGGATGATCAGCCGTGATCACATTGAATGGCGGTGCTGGTTCGAAGGGACGAATGGCCTACTCCTGCAAAATCATGAGAGGAATAGATCAGGTAGACACACACAGAGTCTCTAGCCCAGAGTAGGTGAATCGAGGACCAGAGGACACGGGTTCAAGGTGAAGGGGAAAAGATTTAATAGGAATCTGAGGGGTAACTTTTTCACACAGAGGGCGGTGGGTGTATGGAACGAGCTGCCGGAGGAGGTAGTTGAGGATGGGACTATCCCAACGTTTAAGAAACAGTTGGACAGGTACATGGATAGGACAGGTTTGGAGGGATATGGGCCAAACGCAGGCAGGTGGGACTAGTGAAGCTGGGACATGTTGGTCGGTGTGGGCAAGTTGGGCTGAAGGGCCTGTTTCCATGCTGTA
>NW_026575404.1:42500-50130 GCF_028641065.1 Leucoraja erinaceus
TACCCTCTGTGGCAGAGAGTTCCACAGATTCACCACTCTCTGTGTGAAAAAAGTTCTTCTCATCTCGGTTTTAAAGGATTTCCCCCTTTATCCTTAAGCTGTGTGACCCCTTGTCCTGGACTTCCCCAACATCGGGAATGGCGGCCAAGAAGGGTTTCGGCCCGAAACGTTGCCTATTTCCTTCCCTCCATGCAAAGTTGCACACTCTCCACTATCGGAAATAGGCAATGTTTCGGGCCGAAACCCTTCCGGGTTTCGTCCTGAAACGTTGCCTATTTCCTTCGCTCCATAGATGCTGCCGCACCCGCTGAGTTTCTCCAGCTTTTTTGTGTAACCTTCGGGAATGGCGGTGCTGGCTCGAAGGGCCGAATGGCCTCCTCCTACACCTATTGTCTGTTGTCAGTAAAGACCCGGTCAAGGATAGTCCGAGGGTCCCCGATGAGGTAGATAGTAGCTCAGGTCTTCTGAAGAAGGGTCTCGACCCGAAACGTCACCCATTCCTTTTCTCCACAGATGCTGCCTGACCCGCTGAGTTACTCCAGCATTTTGTGGCTCTGTTCAGTAGTTCTGGCTGGCTCTCTGGTTGTGGGAGGTTGGTTCAGTTGTCAGATAACAGCTGGGAAGAGGCCACGGGCTCTCTAGAAATTCAGGCAATGC
Source organism: Leucoraja erinaceus (assembly GCF_028641065.1). Lineage (NCBI taxonomy): Eukaryota > Metazoa > Chordata > Chondrichthyes > Rajiformes > Rajidae > Leucoraja > Leucoraja erinaceus. The sequence continues at coordinate 43,158 of NW_026575404.1, forward strand.
TATCGCTGTAAACGTGATTGATTTGCGCGAGTCAGATGCAGTCTATATCCCTCCTGTGCTGCAGATTGGAGCCGTCATCGCAGAGACAGCGGACATTTATCTCCCCAGACTTCAGCATTTGTGGCTTATTAAACGCAACACTAGGCATTGGAACACCCAGCTCTCCCCCCCCCCCCCCGCCTCCACCCCAGCCATAGAGGCACACAGCATGGAAACAGGCCCTTCGGCCCAACCTGCCCATGCCGAACCAGGTGACCCATCTAAGACTGTCTCCTTTAAAGTCATACAGCATGGAAACAGGCCCTTCGGCCCAACTCATTCTTGCTGTCCAAGATGTCCATCGAAATCAGCGTGGCCAGCGCGGAAACAGGCCCTTCGGCCCAACTCCTCCATGGTGTTCCAGATGCCCAGACAAACATGCCTTGGTGTCATCTAGCACAGAAATAGGCTCTTCGGCCCAACTCGCCCCTGCTGACCCAGACGACCATCTGAACCAGTCCAGCCATAGAGCCACGCAGCGCGGAAACAGGCCCTTCGGCCCAACGAGTCCCTGCTGACCCAGACGACCATCTGAACCAGTCCAGCCATAGAGCCATACAGCGCGGAAACAGGCCCTTCGGCCCAACTCGCCCCTGCTGTCCCAGATAAACATCTGAACCGGCCCAGCCATACAACATGGAAACAGACCAATCTACATTGGTCCAGTGATTAGTGAATGTCTCACAGATCCTTTCCTCTGTATGTGCCTGTCTTTCTGCCAATCGACCAGCGATCACACCATAGACTCGGTGCCTACAACAATTAAGTTTAGTTTAGAGATACAGTGCGGAAACAGGCCCTTCGGCCCACCGGTTCCGTGTCGACCAGCGATCCCCGCACACTAACACTATCCTACACACACTAGGGACAATTTTTACATTTACACCAAGCCATTTAACCTACATAGAAACATAGAAATTAGGTGCAGGAGTAGAGGCCCTTCGAGCCTGCACCGCCATTCAATATGATCATGGCTGATCATCCAACTCAGTATCCCGTACCTGCCTTCTCTCCATACCCCCTGATCCCCTTAGCCACAAGGGACACATCTAACTCCCTCTTAAATATAGCCAATGAACTGTGTGGCCTCAAATACCCTCTGCGGCAGAGAGTTCCACAGATTCACCACTCCCTGTGTGAAAAAAGTTCTTCTCATCTCGGTTTTAAAGGATTTCTCCCCTTATCCTTAAGCTGTGACCCCTTGTCCTGGACTTCCCCAACATCGGGAACAATCTTCCTGCATCTAGCCTGTCCAACCCCTTAAGAATTTTGTAAGTTTCTATAAGATCCCCTCTCAATCTTCTAAATTCTAGAGAGTATAAACCAAGTCCATCCAGTCTTTCTTCATAAGACAGTCCTGACATCCCAGGAATCAGCCTGGTGAACCGTCTCTGTACTCCCTCTATGGCAATAATGTCCTTCCTCAGATTTGGAGACCAAAACTGTACGTAACACTCCAGGTGTGGTACAAACCTGCATGTCTTTGGAGTGCGGGAGGAAACTGAATATCTCGGTGAAAACCCACGCAGGTCACGGGGAGAACGTGCAAACTCCGTACAGACAGCGCCCGTAGTCGGGATCGAACCCGGGCCACCAAGCCTCACCTCTGTTTGGCCGCTGAAAGCCGTTGCTTTAAGGAATCCCTCTGGAAGTGCCCTGATCCCTTGTCCCAGCTTCCTGGGTCTGTTTGAGACCCAGGTTCGACCCTGACTACAGGTGCTGTCTCTGCGGAGTTTGCATGTTCTCCCTGTAACTGCGTGGGTTTTCTCCGGGTGCTCCGGTTTCCTCCCACACTCCACAAAGTCGTGCAGGTTTGCAAGGCAATTTGCTGGGCTTGTACACTCTGGAGTTTAGAAGGATGAGAGGGAATCTTTTTGAAAGATATAAGATTATCAAGGGCTTGGACACGCTAGGGGCAGGAAACATGTTCCCGATGTTGGGGGAGTCCAGAACCAGGGGCCACACACAGTTTAAGAATAAGGGGTAAGCTATTTAGAACGGAGATGAGGAAACACTTTTTCTCACAGAGAGTTGTGAGTCTGTGGAATTCTCTGCCTCAGAGGGCGGTGGAGGCCGGTTCCCTGGATACTTTCAAGAGAGAGCTAGATAGGTCTCTTAAAGATAGCGGAGTCAGGGGATATGGGGAGAAGGCAGGAACGGGGTACTGATTGGGGATGATCAGCCATGATCACAATGAATGGCGGTGCTGCCTCGAAGAAGAAGGGAGTGCGGAAGAGAGAGAGAGAGAGAGAGAGGGAGAGAGAGAGAGGGGGAGATAGATAGAGAGATAGAGAGAAAGGGAGAGATAAAGAGGGGGAGAGAGACGGGGAGAGGGAGAGAAGAGGGAGAGAGAGGGAAGAGAGGGAGGGAGAGAGAGAGAGACAGGAAGAGGAGAGAGAGAGAGAGAGAGAGAGTAGAGAGAGAAGTTAGAGTTCAGGAGAGAGAGAGAGAGAGAAAGAGAGGAAGAGAGAGAGAGAGAGAGAGAGAGAGGGAGAGAAGGAGGAGAGAGAGAGAGAAGAGAGAGAGAGAAATAGAGAAAGAGAGAGAGAAAGAGAGGGAGATAGAAAGAGAGATAGAGAGAGAAAGAGAGAAAAAGAGAGAGAAAGAGAGAGAAGAGAGAGAAAGAGAGAGAGGAGAAGAGAAGATAGAGAAGAGGGAGAGAGAGAGAGAAGAGAGAAGGGGGGAAAAGAGAGAAGAGGAGAAGGGGAAGAGAGAGGAGAGGAGAGATGAGAGAGGAGAGAGGAGGGGATGGAGAAAAGAGAGGGAGAGAGAGAGGAGGGAAGAGAGGGAGAAGAATCTATAGAGGAGAGAGGGGAAGAAGGGAAGAGAGAGACCAAGAGAGAGAGAAAGAGAGGGAGTAGAGAGAGAGGAGAGAAAGGGGGAAGAAAAAGAGAGAGGAAGACCAGAGAGGGGGAGAGGAGGAGGATATCAGGAACGAGGGGAAAGGGAGGGAGGAGAGAGAGAGAAAGAGGGGAGAAAGGAAGAAGAAAGAGAGAGGGAGGGGAGGGGGGAGAGAGAGAGAGAGAGAGGAGGAGAGAGGAAGAGAAGGAGAGAAGGGGAGAAGAGAGAAGAGGAGGGATGAGGGGAGATCGGGAAGAGAGAGGGAGGAGGAGGGAGAGAGAAGAATGAGACTCGAGAAAGAGAGAGAGAGGAGAAGAGAAAATAGGGGAGAGGAGAAGGAGGAGAGAGAGAGATGAGAGGAGAGAGAGGGGAGAAGAGAGGAGAGGAGCGGGCAGAGAGAGAGACAGAGAGAGGGGAGAGAGAGGGAGGAGGAGAGAGAGAGGAGAGGAGAGAGAGAGAGGGAGGGGGGGAGAGAGAGAGAGAGGAGAGGAGAGGAGACGGGAGGAAAGAGGTGGAGGGGAGAGGAGAGAAGAGAGAAGGGGAGAGAGAGGTAGAGAGAGAGGAGAAGAGAGAGAGAAAGAGGGAGGAGAAATAGGAGAGGGAGAGGAGAGGGGAAGAGAGGAGAGGAGAGGAGAAGAGGGAGAGAAGAGAGAGAGGGAAGAGGAGAGGGAAGAGGGGAGAGACAGAGATAGAGAGAGAGAGAGGGAGAGAGAGAGATAGAAAGAGAGGAGGAGAGAGAGAGAGAGAACGAGAGAGAGAGGAGGGGAGGGAGAGAGAGGAGGGAGGAGAGGGGAGGGAGAGAGAGAGAGGAGAAGAGAGAGAGAGAGGGAAGATAGATACTGAGAGAGAGAGATTCGAGGGAGAGTCGGAGATAGAGATTGGAAGATACTACAGATATAAGAGAGAGGGAGGGGCCAGAGAGCAATTATGGAGAGAGGGATAACTTCCATAGATCCAGAGATAGAGAGGGAGAGAAGAGGAGAGGAGGCTAGAGGAGGAGACATGAAATAGAGAAGAGCTAGAAGGAGAGATATGTACAGAAGAGATATTATAGCGCGGAAGAGAAGAGAGATGAGGTGAGAGGTGGAAACAAGAGAGAAGAGAGAGAGAGCGAGAGAGAGGGGGTGAGGGAGATAGAGAGAGGGGGGGAGAGAGATCGATGTGAGATAGAGAGAGGGAGAGATGGGAGATGGAGAAAAAAGAGAGGGGGCGAGGGAGAGATCCGGAGCAGGAGAGAGCTAGAGAGGGGGGAGAGAGGGAGGGGGGTTAAGGAGAGGTAGAGTTGCAGTGTTGTCACTCATGTGTCAGGAGTGAACGTGTGTGTGAGTGACTGTGAGAGAAATGCAGCATCTTGAATCAGAGGTTGGGCTCCCAGTGTTCAGCCAACACGAGTCTGCAGCACAAAACCTTCCAACAAATGGCCTGTGTGTTCACACCGTGTGCATTCAGCTGCAAATTAAACAAGGGGTGGGAATTAATGAAAGCAAATGGTCTTGTTAGAATTGGAGGGATGAACTTTACATCGGTTGCCGGGGCAACGGGTGAAGTGAGGCCTGGGTGGCAGATTGAAGCCTAACTCCCAGGCATATGGCGGGGTTTTGATCGGTGTTGCCGCTCTGCAAGAGGCCGGGCAGCGAATTAGTTACGATCTGTGGCGCGAGATCTTTCACAATTACAGACAGTTAATTAATTGCTGTCCGCGCGTCCCTTGTCGACGGGGTCTGGAGCGTGAGGGGAATGGGGACGTAAATGGGCCTAAACCGTGAGCCGCAGCGGGAGACGTGTCAAGCTGCCAGTCGCCAGGAATAGAAATGACTATTTTCTTCCTTGTCATCGCTGCGATAATATTCCCCTGTCTGTGTCATCAGATGCGATGATACCCATTGGTTTTGGTCCAGGTTCAGAGATACAGCGCGGAAACAGGCCCTTCGGCCCACCTAGTCCGTGCTGTGATAGTATCCCCCCTGCCTCTGTCATCAGATGCGATGATACTTGGGGCTCTGGGAACTCTCTGCCACAAGAGGGTAGTTTGAGGCCAGTTCATTGGCTATATTTAAGAGGGAGTTAGATGTGGGCCTTGTGGCTAAGGGGATCAGGGGGTATGGAGAGAAGGCAGGTACGGGATACTGAGTTGGATGATCAGCCATGATCATATTGAATGGCGGTGCAGGCTCGAAGGGCCGAATGGCCTACTCCTGCACCTAATTTCTATGTTTCTATCTATGTTTCTATGATACACATTGTTTTTGGTCCAGGTTCAGAGATACAGCGCACAAACAGGCCCTTCGGCCCATCTAGTCCGTGCTGTGATAGTATTCCCCTGCCTCTGTCATCAGATGCGATGATACCCATTGCTTTTGGTCCCGGTTCAGAGATGCAGCGCGGAAACAGGCCCTTAGGCCCATCTAGTTCATGCCCAAACGCGATCCCTGCGCACTAAGGCTGTCACACACACACACTAGGGACAATTTACGATTTTAGACAATAGACAACAGGTGCAGGAGTAGAGGCCATTCGGCCTTTCGAGCCAGCACCGCCATTCAATGTGATCATGGCTGATCATCCTCAATCAGTACCCCGTTCCTGCCTTCTCCCCATATCCCCTGACTCCGCTATCTTTAAGAGCCCTATCTAGCTCTCTCTTGAAAGCATCCAGAGAACCGGCCTCCACCGCCCTTTGAGGCAGAGAATTCCACACTCACAACTCTCTGTGTGAAAAAGTGTTTCCTCGTCTCCGTTCTAAATGGCTTACTCCTTATTCTTAAACTGTGTGTGTGTGGCCCCTGGTTCTGGACTCCCCCAACATCGGGAACATGTTTCCTGCCTCTAGCGTGTCCAAACCCTTAATAATCTTATATGTTTCAATGAGATCTCCTCTCATCCTTCTAAACTCCAGAGTGTACAAGCCCAGCCGCTCAATTCTCTCAGCATATGACAGTCCCACCATCCCGGGAATTAACCTTGCAAACCTACACTGGGCTCCCTCAATAGCAAGAATGTCCTTCCTCAAATTAGGGGACCAAAACTGCACACAATACTCCAGGTGTGGTCTCACTAGGGCTCTGTACAACTGCAGAAGGACCTCTTTGCTCCTATATTCGATTCCTCTTGTTATAAAGGCCAACATGCCATTGGCTTTTACACTGAGCCAATTAACCGGTAAGCCTGTACTTCTTGGAGAGATAAGGGGTAAGCCATTTAGAACGGAGACGAGGAAACACTTTTTCTCACAGAGAGTGGTGAGTCTGTGGAATTCTCTGCCTCAGAGGGCGGTGGAGGCCGGTTCTCTGGATGCTTTCAAGAGAGAGCTAGATAGGGCTCTTGAAGATAGTGGAGTCAGGGGAGAAGGCAGGAACGGGGTACTGATTGGGGATGATCAGCCATGATCACATTGAATGGCGGTGCTGGCTCGAAGGGCTGAATGGCCTACTCCTGCACCTATTGTCTATTGTCACCTGACTTCCATAGACTGATGTACAAGGACCCCCAGATCCCGTTGTACTTCCCCTTTTCCCAACTTGATGCCATTTAGATAGTTTCCGCTGAATCTCGGCACACGTGACAATAAACTAGACTCGACACTCCGAACATTGTCGGAGATCTCTACGAGGGGCTCTTCTGCCATCTGCTGGTTTTATCCCAAAGTGTTTGCAGTACGAATTGAATTTCAGAAACATAAAAAAAGTAGGTGCAACTCAGAGTTAAGTTTATATCTATAGCAACTATCGTTGGCCAAAGTGCTTCATATCAGTGCTGGTACTAACATGCCACATACAGTGGTACATAGATCTAACAGTACAGTTTTGGTCTCCGAATCTGAGGAAGGACATTCTTGTTATAGAGGGAGTACAGAGAAGATTCACCAGACGGATTCCTGGGATGTCAGGACTTTCATATGAAGAAAGACTGGATAGACTCGGCTTGTACTCGCTAGAATTTAGAGGATTGAGGGGGGGGATCTTATAGAAACTTACAACATTCTTAAGGGGTTGGACAGGCTAGCTGCAGGAAGATTGTTCCCGATGTTGTGAAAGTCCAGAACAAGGGGCCACACACAGTTTAAGGATATGGGGGGAAATCCTTTAGGACCGAG
>NW_026575405.1:0-50119 GCF_028641065.1 Leucoraja erinaceus
GGGAAATTGATGTGCCAACAGTCATAAAACACAAGATAAAGGCGCAGTGGTAGTGTTGCTGCCTTACAGCGAATGCACGCCGGAGATCCAGGTTCACTCCCGATTACGGGTGCTGTCTATACGGAGTTTGTACGTTCTCCCCGTGACCTGCGTGGGTTTTCTCCGAGATCTTCGGTTTTCTCCCACACTCCAAAGACGTACAGGTTTGTAGGTTAATTGGCTTTGGTAACATTGTAATTGTCCCTAGTGTGTGGAGTAGTGCAAGTGTACGGGATGATCGCTGGTTAGTGTTAATGTGCGGGGATCGCTGGTTGCCCCGGACCCGGTGGGCCGAAGGGCCTGTTTCTGCGCTGTATCTCTCTCTAAACTAAACTAAACTAAACATGAAACATGAAATTAAAGTGACGAGTGGAAAGGATTGGGGATGTGCAAAGATTGGGGAGGGGGAGAGGGGTAGTCAGTCTACCCCACGACAGAAGGGGGTGGAGTTGTACAGTTTGAGAGCCACGTGGAGGCAGGATCTCCTGTGGCGTTTTGTGCTGCATCTTGGTGGAACCAGTCTGTTGCTGAAGGTGCTCCTCAGTGTGTCATGGAGTGGGTTACGTAACAGCACAACAGTAGTGTAAACATTGTTTAAGAGGGAACTGCAGATGCTGGAGAATCGAAGGTTACACAGAAAAGCTGGAGAAACTCAGCGGGTGCAGCAGCATCTATGGAGCGAAGGAAATAGGCAACGTTTCGGGCCGAAACCCTTCTTCAGACTGATCAGGGGTGGGGGTGGGTGGGGACAAGAAAGGGAAAAGGAGGAGTAGCCGGAAGGCTGGAGGGTGGGAGGAGACAGCAGGGGAGCTGAGGAAGGGGAGGAGACAGCAAGGACTAACAGAATTGGGAGAAGTCGATGTTCATGCCCCCGGGGTGCAGACTCCCCAAACGGAATATGAGGTGCTGTTCCTCCAATTTCCGGTGCTGCTCGCCGTGGCCATGGAGGAGACCCAGGACAGAGAGGTCGGAGGCGGAGTGGGAGGGGGAGTTGAAGTGCTGAGCCACCGGGAGGTCAGCTAGGTTATTGCGGACCGAGCGGAGGTGTTCGGCGAAACGATCGCCCAACCTCCGCTTGGTCTCACCGATATAGATCTGCTGACATCTAGAGCAGCGGACGCAATAGATGAGGTTGGAAGAGATGCAGGTAAACCTCTGTCGCACCTGGAACGATTGCTTGGGTCCCTGAACGGAGTTGAGGGGGGAGGTAAAGGGACAAGTGTTGCATCTCCTGCGGCCGCAAGGGAAAGTGCCCGGGGAGGGGGTGGACCGAGAGGGAAGGGAAGAATTGACAAGGGAGTTATGGAGGGAGCAGTCTTTGCGGAAGGCAGATATGGGGGGAGATGGGAAGATGTGGCTAGTAGTGGGGTCACGTTGGAGGTGGCGAAACTGACGGAGGATTATTTTTTGTATGTGATGGCTGGTGGGGTGAAAGGTGAGGACTAGGGGGACTCGGCCCTTGTTGCGAGTGCGGGGATGGGGAGAGAGAGCAGTGTTGCGGGGTATGGAAGAGACCCTGGTGCGAGCCTCATTTATGGTGGAGGAGGGGAACCCCCGTTCCCTGAATAGTGAGGACATTTCAGATGTCCTGGTGTGGAACGCCTCATCCGTGGAGCAGATGCGGCGTAGACGGAGGAATTGGGAGTAGGGGATGGAGTCCTTACAGGAAGCAGGGTGGGAAGAAGTGTAGTCCAGATAGCCATGGGAGTCAGTGGGTTTATAGTGTATGTCGGTTAGAAGTCTATCACCTGCAATGGAGATAGTGAGGTCAAGGAATGGTAGGGAAGTGTCGGAGATGGTCCAGGTGTATTTCAGTGCCGGGTGGAAATTAGTGGTGAAGTGGATGAAGTCAGTCAGTTGTGTGCGGGTGCAGGAGGTGGCACCGAAGCAGTCGTCGATGTAGCGGAGGTAGAGGTTGGGGATGGGGCCCTGGTATGTATTGAACAAGGATTGCTCGACGTAACCTACAAATAGGCAGGCATAGCTGGGGCCCATGCGTGTGCCCATAGCTACGCCTTGTATTTGGAGGAAGTGGGAGGAGTCGAACTCGAAGTTATTGAGGGTAAGGACCAGCTCCGCTAGGCGGAGGAGAGTGTCAGTGGCTGGGTATGGGTTGCTTCTCTGGTCGAGGAAGAACCGGAGGGCTGTGAGACCATCGTGGTGGGGGATGGAGGTGTATAGTGATTGGACGTCCATGGTGAAGATGAGGGGGTGAGGGCCTAGAGAATTGAATGCGCGGAGACGACGGAGAGTGTCTGAGGTGTCTTGGACATAGGTAGGGAGGGATTTAACCAAGGGTGATAGGATGGAGTCAAGGTATTTGGAAATGAGTTCGGTGGGGCACGAACAGGCGGAGACAATGGGTCTTCCGGGACAATCAGGTTTGTGGATTTTAGGGAGAAGGTAAAATCGGGCTGTGCGGGGCTGGGGAACGATGAGGTTGGAGGCTTGGTCGGGTAGGGCATTGGAGTGGATGAAGTTGGTGATGGTGCTGGAGATGGTGGCCTGGTGCTCGTCAGTGGGGTCATGGTCCAGGGGTAAGTAGGAGGAGGTGTCCGATAGTTGGCGCGTGGCCTCAGCTTTGTAGAGATCGGCGCGCCAGACTACCACGGCACCTCCCTTGTCAGCGGGTTTGATAACCAAATCTGGGTTGTTGCGGAGTGAGTCGATGGCAGAGCGTTCCTGTGGTGAGAGATTGGAGTGAGACAGGGGAGTGGAGAAGTTGAGGCGGTTGATGTCGCGACGGCAGTTATTGATAAAAAGTTCTAAAGCCGGAAATTGGCCACGAGGGGGGTTCCACGAGGAGGGGGTGCGTTGGAGACGGGAAAAGGGGTCATCAGTGGGGGGCGAGGACTCCTTCCCATGGAAGTGCGCTGTGAGGCGGAGGCGACGGTAGAAGCGCTCCAAGTCGTGGTGGGCGCGGAATTCATTGAGGTGGGGACGGAGGGGGACAAAGGTAAGACCTCTGTTGAGGACGGACCGTTCGGTGTTGGAGAGGGTGAGGTCGGGGGGGATGGTGAACACTCGACAGGGCTGGGGGTTGGGGCCAGAGGAAGGCAGGTGGGGACAAGGCGATGTGTGGTGGGGGGGTGGTGGGTGGTCAGGGGGTGGGGGTGTGAGAGGGCTGTGGTGTGGGGGGGGGGAAGAGCAGGGGCCACACAGTTAGAGGGGGTGGGGAGAGGAGACTTACAGTTAGAGCGGGTGGGGGGAGGAGACTCAGTCGAAATGCCACTGAGGCAGACCAGGCTGGGTCGACTAGCACTAGGACCCAGTGGAGTCAAACCCAGGAGAGTGGGAGTTAGCAGCGTGGAGGCTTCAGGCCCAGTGGAGAGTCCAGGCTCCAGGTAAAGCGACGGCTGTGGGTTGTTGGAGGGAGGTGGAGTGGCGTGGGTCAGCGGGCCCGATGGTGAGAGTCCGGTGGCGCGGGTCAGCGGACCCGATGTCCGGCGTCGATGGTCGGTTGAGTCGGGGTCCGCGGGCGATGTGTGGGAGGTCCCGGTGGGTGGATGGTCGGCGCGGCGGCAAGGCTCGGCCAGCCCGGGGAGGCGACGAGATGAGCGGGGTGCGGTGCGGTGCGGTGCGGTACATATTGCACTGTAAAACCCTTACTAAACAGCAAAAAATGTTCAGTGTATATTAGAGAAACAGACAATTAGTCCTGTCCAAATATCTTCTAAATGCCATTGTACCAGTCTCCACTACCTCCTCTGGCAGCTTGTTCCATATACCCACCTCCTGGGTGAAGGGAGTGAATTAATTATGGTAGACAAAAATGCTGGAGAAACTCAGCAGGTGAGGCAGCGTCTAGATGCATGCTGCCTCATCCGCTGACTTTCTCCAGCATTTTTGTCAACCTTCGATTTTTCCAGCATCTGCAGTTCTAACTTAAACGAGTTAATTATGGTAGTGCTTTAGGAATGTTGTTCAGCCGAGTCTTAAACGATGCCTCAGTAGAATTATCTATTCAGTTTATTATCTATTCAATTTTGGACTAATCATGCCTTTTTTTGATGGGGTGAGAAAACGTGAATCTTTGAGGCTGGCAAATAACCATGGGTCAGGCAAACAAGTTTAAATTGGACAAATTGCATTTTCACTTCAAATGAAATAAATTTTCTTGCAAAAACGCTGCTTATTCTTCCACATGAACTTGTTTACAGCATCTGCAAACTCCTTTTGATTTAAAATTCTTTTAAAATAGGGTTTGACTTAGTCAAAGCTTCACTTGTAAACCCAACTTTTTGCATCTTTGAACCATGAATTGGAGACCCAAAAATCTCTGTTGAATTGGTTATCAAAATTACCATGTGCTCCCCGGAATGATGCCAGCTCTTGGGAACATTTTCATTATAATTCTTTACTTTTCCTTCAAATTCGATTTTTTTTTAAAAAGGTTCAGATTGTGAACTTTAAACAGCCCTTTTATTTTAAATATCCTTCGCAGACTTGGTGGGCTGAAGGGCCTGTTTCCACTCTGCATCTCTAAAACTAAAACTAAACTCACGCGCACGGCTTGTTGTGGGAATTACAGAGACATGGCTGCAAGGGGGCCGGTGATGGGAACTGAATATTCAAGGATATATCTCCTATCGAATAGACTGGCAGGTGGGCAGAGGGGCTGGGCTAGCTCTGTAGGTGAGGAATGACATTCAGTCCCTTGCAAGGGGTGACATTGAAACAGGAGATGTGGAGTCAGTATGGATGGAACTAAGGAATTGTAAGGGTAAAAAGACCCTAATGGGACTTATCTAAAGGCCCCCAAACAGTAGCCTGATTATTGGATGCAAGCAGATTCAGGAATTAAAATTGGCATATAGTATAGGTAATGCTACGGTTGTTATGGAAGATTTCAACTTGCCCTATCTAGCTCTCTCTTGAAAGTATCCAGAGCACCAGCCTCCACAGCGCTCTGAGGCAGAGAATTTCACAGAATTCATAACTCTCAGTGTGAAGAAGTGATTCCTCATCTCCATTCTACATGGCTTACTCCTTATTCTCAAACTGCGGCCCTTGGTTCTGGACTCCCCCAACATTGGGAACATGTCCCATCTACACTAGTCCCACCTGCCTGTGTTTGCCCCATAACCTTCCTAAACCGTTCCTATCCATGTACCCACTGTTATGCTTCACATATGATCCCTGTTAGAGGAAAGATGTTGTCAATCTGGAGGAGAGGGTGCAGAGAAGATTTATGAGATGTTGCCAGGATTTGAAGGCTTGAGCTATAGGGAGAAGTTGGGCAGACTAGGACTTTATTACATGGAGTGCAGGAGGCTGATCTTATAGAAGTGTATAAGATCATGAAAGGAATAGATTGGGTAAATGCACAGACTTTTACCCAGAGTTGAGGAAATCAAGAACCAGAGGACATAGGCTTAAGGTGTGGGGGAAAGATTTAATACGAACCTGAGGGGCCACGTTTTTACACAGAGGATAGAAGGTGTGTGGAGCGAGCTGCCAGAGGAGGTAGTGGTCTATAACAATATTTAAAACACATTTGGATGGATAGAGCAAGTTTAGAGGGATATGTAGCAAATACAGGCTGGTGGGACTGGTGTAGCAGGGACATGTTGGTCGGTTTGGGCAAGTTGACTTGAGAAGCCTGTTTCCACGCTGTATCTCTCTTTGAGCAGGTCCTTTGAGTTATGAATTCACCGCGACTATCGAACTATCCATGTGAAACCACTGCCTTACTATTTTAAGCTATTTCCGTACATCAAACAGACGGGAAGTAATGCAGAGCTCAGGCAACCGATGAAGTAATCAATTATTCCTTCTCCGCAGCACGCCCTGTGTTCTAATTAATTAATAGACACTCTGTTTCATTATGTGGCCATTTAGAATGTGCAAGGCATTTTTGGCTGCAATCTTTCGTAAGTAATGACTGTGCCACATTCACGACAAAGGGTTGTGTTTAGCAGCATTAATTATATCCTGCATCTTCACCTTCCAAATGCCAAATTAAACTTTACAGCCTGGTCGATTTATGTGCTTTTGATTTGCATTGAGATTTACTTTGGTAGTCTAAGAAGGGTCTCAACCCGAAACATCACCCATTCCTTCTCTCCAGAGATGCTGCCTGTCCCACTGAGTTACTCTAGCTTTTTATATCTATTTACAATGGATGTTGCCAGGACTTGAGGGCCTGAGCCATAGGGAGAGGTTGAGCAGGTTTGGTGAGAAGGATGGTGAGGGGTGACCTTAGAGCGGTGTACAAGACCGTGAGGGTAATAGATAAAATGAATGCAGTATGTTACACAGGGTTTGGGAACCAAGAACCAGAGGACATAGGTTGAAGGTGAGATGGGAAAGATTTACTTTCCGACACGAAACGTCACCTGCCCCTTTTCTGCAGAGATGTTGTCTGTCCCGCTGAGTTCCTCCAGCCTTTTGTGTCTATCTTTGGTTTTTTTATTGATCTTTGACATTGCCCTCCATGGTGAGTAGAGCCTTTTGGTTCCAGAGCCTTTCTGGATTATCCTCCGAGACTTTACTGGAGAACCTACCTGATCTCCCGGTTGCTCAACACTTAATTCTCCTCCTATTCCCACACTGACCTTTCTGTCCTTGGCCTCCTTCATTGTCAGAGTGAGGCCCAGCACAAACTGGAGGTAGGGTTTGGACGATCAAATTGAAATTAGCTTCCTTGAAGTTGTTGCCAGGAGATCTGTTTGAAGAAGATTAAATAATTTAGTGGGTTTAGCGTGGGCATTTGCTGCAGTTCACTGCATTGGTCATAATTAGCAATGTTGGATACATGTAAACATGTATAATTCCTGAGGCTTGACATTAGGGTGCTTGGGGGTACCCAGTTGTCTGAGACTGGTTTCACAATTGCTGCTAGTCAGAGGGTGGTGATTGTGTGGAATTCTTTGCCACAGAGGGCTGTGGAGGCCGTCAATGGATATTTCAAAGGCAGAGATAGATAGATTTTTGTTTAAGAAAGAAACTACAGATGTTGGAAAAATCGAAGGTAAACAAAAATGATGGAGGAACTGAGCGTGTGAGGCAGCATTTATGGAGAGAAGGAATAGGCGACGTTTCGGGTCGAGACCCTTCTTCAGACTGAAGAGATAGATATATTTTACTTCGGAGTCACGTGAGTGACATACGTGAAGACCCCGTCCAGCACGCATGCGCGCCATATCGTCCTCGCATTGCGCAAACGATAGGCTGTTGGAGCGTTGCAGGAAGCGTTCAGAGCTCCTGCTGATGGTCCGAGGTCGGAACCCCAGCACCACCCGGCTCCCTTCTACAGGGGCCGCTGAGGAGTAGGGGGAGGGGAGGGGGTGGAGGTGGAGGAAATCCCGTTTACTCGCCAAGCCAAGCTTGGACTACATAAAGTTCTACAAAAATGCATTACAACATCTATTTTAATATTTCACAAGTTAAATGTATCAAAGTTCCAATATTCATGACCTGAAAGGCATTTTTCTACATTTCATTTTCGCAAAATCACTGATGATATCCTCGAAATTAATACTTCTCAGAATGTCTGCTTGAATTATTAATATACACAGTGAGTCGAGTCTTTCTTGAAGCATAACTGATCTATTTGGGTTTTTTTTATACGTTTCAGTTGTGAGAAAGACCTCTCTGTTGTGCATTTGGTGACCATTAATGTTAAAAATATTCTTAAGGCAATTTCAACATTTGGAAAGGCACTCTCTAGTTTGTCTTCTGTAATTGTGTTGTAAAGGTCCATGTGAGTGAAAGATGTTTTCTTCGTTGTTTTTAACTTATGAAGAACATATGAATGGAACTGCTGAAGCTCTGTAGACAAAGTGTTGTTCATGTCATCTGGATAAACATCAATGAGTGGCTGACAAATCTTTGAGTACCTTTCACTTTCTGATAATTGGGAATTAGCACCTTGTTGGGTGGCATTAGGAACATCTGTCTGACAAAAGAATCTGTCTGCTATTTCTGTGACACCTTTCCTCTCTTCATTTCCGTTTCTAACTTTTCAACAATTACATAAAAAGTGGCGATACGGAATTTTTTACAAATCTTCATTCGTTTTTTTTTCTTTTCACTCTTTTCAAAATTTTGTGGTGCCCCCTTTGGCCCTGGTGCCCTAAGCACGTGCTTAGTCTGCTTAATGGTTAATCCGCCCCTGGGTAACCTGCCTTCTGGGACCAGGGAAGACCGCGGGTAACCCGGTCTCCGAAACCGCGGGGAAGACCGCGGGTACCCGACTTTGGAGGCCACGGGTAGACAGCAGGAACTCGACTTTGGAGGCCACGGGAAGACAGCAGGAACCCGACTTTGGAGGCCACGGGAAGACAGCAGGAACCCGACTTCGGGGACCACGGGAAGACAGCAGGAACCAGACTTTGGAGGCCACGGGAAAACCACAGGTAACACGACTTCAGAGACCATGGGAAACCACGGATAATCCGACCAGAGACCACGGAAAACCACAGGTAACCCAGCTTCAGGGACTGTGGAAAGTCCACAAATAACCCAGCTTCAAGGACCGTGGGAAGACTGGGGATATCCCAGCCTCGTGGAACGTGGGAAAACCGTGGATAACCTAGTTCCAGTGACCACCGCGGGAAGTCTGCGGATAACTCAGTTTCAGCGTCTGTCGGTGCTTCCGGTCGGCCGAGCTGGCTTGGTGCTCCGGTGGCGTTCTCCAGCCCCACGGCACCGCTGTCGGTCTCCAGCCCTGCGGCTCTGCTGTCGGTCTCCAGACCCATGGCTCCAGTGGCTTTCTCCAGCCCCACGGCTCAGCTGCCATTCTCCAGCCCCGCGGCTCCGGTGCTCTGTTACTCTGACGAGCTCAGGAGCCAGACGGAGATTGCCCAGAAAGTTGTTGCAGCCGCAGGAACCGAAGTTTACGTTCTCCCTGTGACTACGTGGGTTTTCCCCGGGTGCTCCGGCTTCCACTCACACTCCAAAGACGTGCACGTTTGTAGGTTACTTGGCTTCTGCAAGTCGTAAATTGTCCCTGGTGTGTAGGATAGTGTGTGGGGATCGCTGGTTGGTGTGGACCCGGTGGGCTGAAGAGCATGTTTCCGCACTGTATCTGTAAAGTCACTCAAATAAGACTTGGCTGCTTTTTAAGCAGTCGTTGTGTTATGCAGAAGCAATACATTACATTGCATGTTGCAAGTGCATCACACCAATATTTAGTGTAATTGTTTCACACAGAGAGTGGTGAATCTCTGGAACTCTCTGCCACAGAGGGTAGTCGAGGCCAGTTCATTGGCTATATTTAAGAGGGAGTTAGATGTGGCCCTTGTGGCTAAGGGGATCAGAGGGTATGGAGAGAAGGCAGGTACGGGATATTGAGTTGGATGATCAGCCATGATCATATTGAATGGCGGTGCAGGCTCGAAGGGCCGAATGACCTATCCTGCACCTAATTTCTAAGTTTCTATGTTTATGTTAGAGAAACAGTCCCTTCTGCCCACTGAGTCTGTGCCGACCAGTGATCAACCCATTCATTAGTTCTATACTACACACTAAGGACAATTTACAGAAGCTAAATAACCAATAACTCTGCACATCTTTGGGATGTGAGAGGAAATGGGATATGACAATAAAACACTCATGACTCTTGAAACCGGAGGAAACCCACGTGTTCACAGGGCGAATGTGCAAACTCTGCATGGACAGCTCCTGAGGTCAGGATCGAGCCCTGGTCTCTGGATCTGTGAGGCAGCAACTAATCTCATGATTTTATATATATCTATAAGATCACCACACATCCTATATAGAGGATGGGAGCTGCCTGGCTTGATGATAGAACTGGAAAGTTGTATTGGAAATATCTAAATTCCCATTCTTACTGTTTTGTTTTCCAGCCGAATGAATCGTTACCATCCACCCACTCGATGGACAAGGCCTCTTCACGACTCTCGTCATTTATCCGCACCATTTTATGCTTGCCTTGCTGCCTCAACAATCCCAAGGACCACAACGGAAAATTGCATCGTCTACGTCAACCTCGAGAATGGCAATGGGAATGTCTATAAAAGCATTGGGGTAGGTGCATGGCATTCTTCCACGGCTCAGATACTACTTTATAGCAGAGACACAGCATGGAAACAGGCCCTTCGGCCCACTGATTCCACGCCGACCAACGATTGGATAGGATGCACTAGTTCCTGCATGCTAGGGACAATTTACTGAAGCCAATTAACCTACAATCCCGTATATCTTTGAAGTGCGGGAGGAAAACGGGGCACTGGTATTAGTCAGGGGTTATGGGGAGAAGGCAGGAAAATGGGGTTAGGAGGGAGAGAAAGATCGGCCATGATTGAGTGGCGGATTAAGCTTGATGGGCCGAATGGCCTAACTCTGCTTCTATGAGCGTATGAGCACCCGAAGAAAATCCCATGCAGTCACGGGGAGAACGTACAAACTCCCCACAGACAGCACCCACAGTCAGGATGGAACCCGGGTCTCCGGCGCTGTATGGCAGCAGATCTACCATTGCTGCAATATATTTGTGACTTCTGAATTAAAAATTTGGAAATGTGAAAAGTTGAAAACCCAGGAGCTTGTTTCCGTGCTGTTTAGCTCAAAGTCTGCAACAGACCCAAACTTTAATGAGATTCTGGTTTCTCTCATAAGGGGCAAGAGCCAGAGGACATAGAGTGATGCAGTGTGGCCCTTTGGCCCATCTTGCCCACACTGGCCACATGTCCCACCTGCCTGCATTTGGCCCATATCCCTCCAACCTTGTCGTATCCATGTACCTGTCCAATTGCTTCTTATACGTTGAAAAGGAATGAAATGAAATACGTTTATTGTCATTGCACAACAACTGTACAACAAAATTCCATTGCATCTCCTTCAGTGTGTACATAGAAGACACAGGATAAAAGATTTAAAAAGAACAAAACACAACAGCCATTGACTCACATATACACAAGATCAGTCAAGAAAATAACAAATAGGTATTAAAATATTTTAAAAGAATTATTGCGCATTATTTTGCACCCCAAATTATATTGTGCTTCCCCCAGTGTTCTCTGTTAGAGTTGCGATAGTCCCTGCCTTAACTTCCTCCTCTGGCAGCTCGTTCCATACACCCACCTCAATGTGAGAGGGGAAAGATTTAATAGGGACCTGAGGTGCAGCTTTTTCACACAGAGCGTGGTGGGTGTAGTGGTACAGAAGGCTAAGAGGTGATCATATAGAGATGTATAAAATCATGAGGGGAATAGAAAAAGTGAATGTAGAGGATGTTTTATCCTGGGAGGGGAATCAAGACCAGAGGACATGGGTTTAAGGTGAGAGGGGCAAGATTTAATAGGAATCTGAGGGCTGTTGGGTTTTGGGTGCGACCTGCCAGAGGAGGTAGCTGTGGCAGGAACTACACAATATTTAGAAGTGAACTGAACAGGTAGATGGATAAAAAATGGTTCGAGGGATATGGGCTAAATGTGGGCAGGTATGACTGGTGTAGAAAATGGGCATCATGGCCGGTTTGGGCAAGTTGGGTTGAAAGGCTTGTTTCTGTGGTGCATGTGTTAAGGGTATAATGGTTTGAAAGATGCTCTGTATATGACTCCTGGAATGTTATTGGGAACACTCTTATCTTTCATTGCCTTGGACTCCCTGTAGTTTGAAATGGAAGAAAATATAGATCCTAATGTTCATTCGGGTTGATTATTTGTTCAAAAGATGATCCTTTGCCAAACAGGGTGTAAAAGCATCAGAAAAATCAATCTAAATGTCAATAATTTAAAATAACGAGAGCCCTACTGTACATTAACTAGACTATCAATCTACACACTAGGGGAAAACAGGTCCTTTGGCCCACCGATGTCCACAATTTACACCCCGTACATTAACACTAATCAACCAATGTACAATTTACAGAAAATCAACCTGCAAACATGCACATCTTTGGAGTGTGGGAGGAAAACAGGGCACCGTGAGAAAACCCACATGGCCACCGGGAAAACGTACAAACTCCATGCAGACAGTACCCGTAGTCACGATTGAAATATAGAAACAAAGCAAATAGGTGCAGGAGGAGGCCATTAGGCCCTTCAAGCCAGCACCGCCGTTCATTGTGATCATGGCTGGTCGTCCCCTATCAATAACCCGTGCCTGCCTTCTCCCCACATCCCTTGACTCCACTAGCCCCTAGAGCTCTATCTAACTCTCTCTTAAATCCATTCAGTGATTTGGATTCCACTGCCCTCTGTGGCAGGGAATTCCATAAATTCACAACTCTCTGGTTAAAAAAGTTTTTTCTCACCTCAGTCTTAAATGACCTCCCCTTTATTCTAAGACTGTGGCCCTGGTTCTGGACTCGCCCAACATTGGGAACATTTTTCCTGCATCTTGCTTGTCCAGTCATTTTATCTATATTACTAAAAGTAAGATATTGACCGCTTTTGACTCACTGCGATGCGATTTCCGAGAGAACGCCGCAACTTACGGCCATCATTTTTGGCCACCTCGCTCAGAGCCCCCCTCCGCCAGACTGGACCAGAGGATTTTCCCATCGATGAAAAATCAGAGAGATACTAATATTTAAAAACATTTTGCCATTCTCTCTGCTGCCCCTGCTGGTGGGAGGGGGGAGGGGCTATAAAGCCCGAAAGTGGTGTGCCTCACTCAGTCTCTGCAAGATGGAGGAAGCGAGAGGGTCACATCTCTCTGAGCTCTGAATAACACTGAACATGTCTACTCAACTGTGAGTGCCGTTAATGTGGTTTGAAAATGAAAATATGTTTGGTTTGAATTAAAAAGGCACTGCAAATGGATGTTTGGGGATTTTGGGTTGAAGTAAAAAGGCACTGCAAATGGTTGTTTGGGGGGTTTGGGTTGAGGTAAAAAGGCACTGCAAATGGTTGTTTGGGGGCATTGGGTTGAAGTAAAAAGGCACTGCAAATGGTTGTTTGGGGTTTTGGGTTGGAGTAAAAAGGCACTGCAAATGTTTGTTTGAGGGGTTTGGGTTGAAGTAAAAAGGCACTGCAAGTGGTTGTTTGGGGGATATGTGTTGAAGTAAAATGGCACTGCAATTGGTTGATTGGGGGGTTTGGGTTGAAGTAAAAAGGCACTGCAAATGGTTGTTTGGGGATTTTGGGTTGAAGTGAAAAGGCATTGCAGATGGTTGCTTGTGGGTTTTCCGTTGAAGTAAAAAGACACTGCAAATGGTTGTTTGTCTAAACTTGACAACTTTGTGCTTGCACTATATTGATTTTAGATAAAATGCTACCACTTTCGGCTGTGTTTTTTGGCCATCTTAGTCCCCCTCTCCAGAAGATTTTTCCAGTCAATTAAAAATAAAAGTGTTATTAGTGTTTTAAAAATGTTGAGAATCTCTCTCCTGCCAATCACACCATGAAGGCCACACCTTCTCCGGTGGGAGGGAGAGGGATTATAAAACCCGGAAGTGTGGGTGCGGCTCAGTCTCTGCATGATGCGGGAGGGAGAGATCACGACTCTGTCTGAGCTGTGAAACAACTGAACACACTGAACTGTGAGTGTGGTGTTTTGTGTGGTTTTATGGTGGTTTCACCCTAATGGTATGAAGCTGCATTTGAATGTGGTGGCCATGTACCCTGCATGAAATGGTATGAACCTGCATTTGAATGTGGTGTTGTTGCACCGTGCTTGAAGTGGTATGAAACTGCACTTGATTTTGGTAGCCTTGCACTCTGCTTGAAGTGGTATGAAAATGCACTTGAATTTGGTGGCCTTGCACCCTGCTTGAAGTGGTATGAAACTCCACTTGAATTTTTTGGCCATGCACCCTGCTTGAAGAGGTAAGAACCTGCACTTGAATTTGGTGGACTTGCACCCTGCTTGAAAGGGTAGGAAAATGGATTTGAATTTGGTGACCTTGCACTCTGCTTGAAATGGAATTTTAAGGAATAGCCGTGAGTCAACTGACAGCACACCAGCTGTGAGTGAGCTGCCAGCACATCAGGCTTGAGGGACTGAGCTGCCACCCCAAGAATCCATTAGACCTACAATGTCTATACTAGCTCTCTTGAGACCAGTAGTCCCTCCAGCACTCCAGAACCCCCACCTACCCGCCCCGCCACTGGCCACCAATGTTGGAATTGGTGGAGAGGTGGAATATTGCGTCGGGGGACCTCCCGTGTGAACATGGGATCCAACGGGTCCCACTTACTCTAGTAATTTTATATGTTTCTAAAAGATCTCCCCTCATATGGTCTCACCAGAGCCCTATACAACTGCAGAAGAACCTCTCTACTCCTATACTGAAATTATCTTGTTATGAAGGCCAACATTCCATTAGCTTTCTTCACTGCCTGATATACCTTAACGCCAACTTTCAGTGACCTGTGTACAAGGACACCCAGGTCTCACTGTACCTCCCCCTTACCTAACCTAACCCAGTTGAGATAATAATCTGCCCCCTTGTTTTTGCCGCCAAAGTGGATAATCTCACATTTATCTATATTATACTGCATCTGCCCACTCACTCAACATGTCCAGGTCACCCTACAACCTCCTAACATCTTCTTCACAGTTTCCATTGCCAACAAGCTTTGTACATTCTGCAAACTTGCTAGTGTTGCTCATAATTCCCTCATCCAAATCATTAATATATATGGTAAACAGATGCGGCCCCAACACCGAGCCTTGCGGCACTCCACTCGCCACTGCCTGCCATTCTGAAAAGGACCCGTTCACTCCTACACTTTGCTTCCGGTCTGCCAACCAATTTTCTATCCATGTCAACACCCTACCCCCAATACCATGTGCTCTAATGTTAGTCACCATTCTCCCGTGCGGGACCTTATCAAAGGCTTTCTGAAAATCTAGATACACTACATCCACTGGCACCCCTTCATCCATTTTACTTGTCACATCCTCAAGAAATTCCAGAAGATTAGTCAAGCATGATTTCCCTTTCATAAATCCATGTTAACTATGACTAATCCTTTTACTGCTATCCAAATACCCCATTAATATATCTTTAATAATTGACTCCAGCATCTTTCCCACCACCGATGTCAGGCTAACTGATCTGTAATTCCTTGTTTTCTCTCTCTCGCTCCTTTTTTGAAAAGTGGGATAACATTAGCTATCCTCCAATCCACAGGAACTGATCCTGAATCTATTGAACATTGGAAAATGATCACTGTTTCTAGAGCCACCTCCCTGTGGACCCTGGGATGCAGACCATCAGACCCAGGGGATTTATCATCCTTCAGTCCCGTTAGCCTACCCAATAATATTTCTCGCTTAATGAAAATTTCTTTCAGTTCCACTACCCCCTTAGATCCTCTGTCCTCCAGTACATCTGGGAGATTGTTTGTGTCTTCCTAAGTGAAGACAGATCCGAAGAACCTATTCAACTCTTCTGCCATTTCCTTGTTGCCCATAATAATTCACCCGTGTCTGCCTTCAAGGGACCCACATTTGACTTTGCTACTCTTTTTCCCTTAACATATCTAAAGAAGCTTTTACTGTCCTTCTTTATATTCCTGGCCAGTTTCCCTTCGTACTTCATCTTTTCAGCCCATATTTCCCGTTTTGTTTCCTTCTGTTGTCCTATGAAAGTTTCCCAATCCTCTGGCTTCCGGCAAATCTTTGCTGTGTTATATATCTTTTCTTTTAGTTTTATTCTATCCCTAACTTCTCTTGTCAGCCACGGTTGCCTGCTACTCCCCTTAGAATCTTTCTTCCTTTTTGGAATGAAATGATCCTGCATCTTCCGGATTATGCCCAGAAATTCCTGCCATTGCTGTTCCACCATCATTCCTGCTAGGATCCCTTTCCAGTCTACCTTGGCCAGCTCCTCTCTCATGCCTTCATAGTCCCCTTTGTTCAACTGCATCATTGCCACTTCTGATTTAACTTTCTCTTTCTAAAATTGCAGATTAAAAATAATCATGTCATGATCACTACCTCCAAGCAGTTCCTTTACCTCGAGTTCTCTTATCATATCTGGTTCATTGGACAAAACTAAATCCAGAATTGCCTTTTCTCTGGTCGGCTCCATTACAAGCTGCTCTAAGAATCCAACTCAGAGGCATTCTACAAACTCTCTTTCTTGGGGTCCTGAACCAACCTGATTTTCCCAGTCTACCTGCATATTGAAATCCCCCATCACCACAGTGGCATTACCTTTGTTACATGCCAGTTTTAACTCCTGCTGCAACTTACACCCTACATCCGGGCTACTATTTGGGTGTCTGCAAATAACACCAATTAGTGTCTTCTTGTCTTTGCAATTCATCAACTCAATCCACAGTGACTACCTCGTCAGTCCATATCTCTTCCCTCGCAAGGGACTGAATTCCATCCCTCACCAGCAGAGCTACCCCCTCTCCTCTGCCCACCTGCCTGTCCTTTCTATAGGATGTATAACACTGAATATTAAGTTCCCGGGCCCAATCCTCCTGCAGCCACATCTCAGTAAACCCCACAATGTCATATCTACCAACCTGTAACTGAGCCTCAAGCTCATCTACTTTACTTCTTATACTTCGCGCATTCATATACAATACTTTTAATTCTTTACGCATCTCACCTTTCACATCGATCCCTATTACACTTGGCCATACACTCCTATCCCTTTGTGAGCTTATTTTCCCGTTAATTCTGGGGTCATTAACCATCCCTTTACATTCTTTCCCTTTAACTCCATCCTCGACTATCCCATTTGACACCCCACCCCCCTTATTCAGTTTAAAACCACCCGTGTAGCAGTGGCAAACCTGCCTGCCAGAATGCTGGTTCTCCACCTGTTAAGATGCAATCCGTCCCTTTTGTACAGTTCCCCCTTACTCCAAAACAGATCCCAGTGATCTAAGAATCTAAATCCCTGCCCCCTGCACCAGTTTCCCAACCACACGTTCAGGTCCCGTATCTCCCTGTTCCTGCTCTCGCTAGCACGAGGAATTGGAAGCAAACTGCAGATAACAACCCTGGAGGTCCTGCTTTTCAGCATTTTTCCGAGCTCTCTAAAGTCACGCTGCAGAATATTCATCCCCTTCTTTCCGACATCATTTGTGTCGATATGCACTACCACTTCCGGCTGTTCACCCACGCCCTAGAGGATTTTCTGCACTCTGACCGTGACATCCTGGATCCTGGCACCAGGAAGGCAGCACACCATCCTCGAATTCCGTCTGTTGCTGCAGAAACCCCTATCCGTAGCTCTCACAATGGAGTCTCCAACTACAATGGCGTTGCCTGATGTAGGCCTCTTTGGTTTGGGCTCAACAGCCCTTTTTGCTTCGCAAGCCAGTCTGCTGCTCAGTGTGATAATGTTTTTTGTCCCGACAGCTTCTAAGTGGGTGAACCTGTTCACAAGAGGTACAACATCTGGGGGCATTTGCATTCCAAGTTTCCCTCCCTTTCTCACCGTCACCCACTTTCTCTCTTCCAGTTCCATAGGTGTAACATTCTTACTGTAGGATTTGTCGTGGAACGACTCAGTTGCTCGGACGAACCTGAGGTCATCCACTTGCTTCTCCAGTTCCCCAACACGGTCCTTCAGGATTGAACTGGGTCTCAAGCGCTGTAAGGCGGCAGCTTAGTACCACCCAATTGTTAGCAACCTTACCCGCATCTGTTGTAAACCAAGTAAACAATAGAAAGATTTCAACTCCACCCGATTAGTTTCTTTGTAATACAGTCCACTTTAATTTCTATTGCCACAGAAGGCTGTAGATAGCAATGTTACAAAATGTTGCGATTTTAAAATTCAAGTCTGCAATTTATCCCATCAGATAAAGCATAAAAATAGGTTTAATTTGAGACCTAATTCACTTTCATATCTTCAGTATGGTTCAAAAGTTATGGCCATTTTCATACTGAAATTAACATCTTGTTCCCTATTGCTTTTCCATTGACTTAACTCAAGCTGTGATCGACGACAGTTAAAAGCCCATAACTTTCTTAAAAATTAAGAGAACTGAATTAAATTTTCAGTTCTTATAGATTGAAGCATTCTGAAACAAATATGAAACAATGTTACTTGGATGACCTGAAATTAAAGCATATAATTAGTTAGTTACCTAATTGTAGCTAATTACAAGATTCAATTACTAGATCTAAACATCTATCCATTTCTTAAGAAAAGGTTAAAGGTTAACATTTTTAAATAGCCTAAATGTCCAAATAACATTCACACAAGAATTCACAATATAACATGATTTTTAAATCTCATTGTCATGAATTTATGGGCCAAATGGAAGGAATTTAATGTTTAATTCCCATAATTTTATGGGCATTTAAATCATCTTACTAGTGGGTTTTTGTGGAATGCGATTGATTGGAACGTTGCGGTTGCAGTGAATTTGAACCCCATATCGGCAGGAAAAACACTGCCGGTTCATTTGGGGCCAAACTCACATTGTCCCGCAATTTTTTTTTTAAACTTCCGAGAAAGGAAGTCCAGTCGATTGTTCTGCAGCAGCTGGCAGCCTGAGGAAGTTCGCCTCCAACAGGCAGGAGAAAACGACAATTTAGTCACCCCCCCCCCCCCCCCCAAATAGTGCGAAAGTCGCGCACACGGCCAGTGGCAGAACTGCAGCGCCGCTGAAAGTAAGTTTTGTAACATCGCTAACTTAGAGGCCAAGTCAGTGGATATTTTTAAGGCATGAATAGATTCTTGATTAGTATGGGTGTCGGAGGTTATGGGGAGAATGGGGT
The DNA here is from genome assembly GCF_028641065.1 of Leucoraja erinaceus. NCBI lineage: Eukaryota > Metazoa > Chordata > Chondrichthyes > Rajiformes > Rajidae > Leucoraja > Leucoraja erinaceus. The sequence continues at coordinate 18,652 of NW_026575405.1, forward strand.
TAGGAGAGATAGATGATCAGTCATGACTGAATGGCCTAATTCTACTTCTATTCCTTATGAACACGGCAACAGACTGCATCCGTAGTAAGGGTCGAACCCAGGTCTCTGGTGCTGTACAGCAGCAACTCCGCTGCTGCGCCACCGTGACTCCCTACATTTCCTTGATTTTCTTCCTTGTGGCTCATTTGAAACATTACTGGTATATTATCCAGTTACAAACTGAAACCAAGAAGCCTTCAGAGGATCCAGGGATGTCGTCTTGGTTCGCTAATTGAATACCCTTTTTTGTCGATTTTTCAGAGTAAATTGCTTCTACTTTGAAGGAAGCTTAGTTTAATTTATTGTTATGTGCACAGAAAAAAGCTTTTGTTGTCTGCTAACCAGTCAAACGAAAGACAATACATGATTACAATCGAGCCATCCACAGGGTAAAGAAACATAATAAAGGGAATAAAGTGAATAACGTTTAGTGCAAGATAAAGTTCACTAAAATCTGATTGAAGATAGTCCGAGTATCTCCAATGAGGAAGCGAGTAGCTCAAGGCCACTCTCTGGTTGTTGGTGGAATGGTTCAGTTGCCTGATAACAGAAAATGGAATAACATTGAGCTGGTGTGAAAGAGTATTCAATGGATGGTGTGAACTCGATGGCCCAAAGGGCCTGTTCCCATTCTGTATCTCTAAACTTAACTGACCGCAGGCCTGAGGAGCGATTGCAAATGACTGGTCAAATAATGGGGTAGCATTTTTCTAAGATACACACAAAATACTGGAGTAACTCAGCGGGTCAGGCAGCATCTGTGGAGAGAAGGAATGGGTGACGTTTCGTGTTGAGACACTTCTTTAAACTGAGAGTCAGGGGAGTGAGTCTGGAGATATGGAAGGGTAAGGTGTGAAAATGACAGATCAAAGCAGACGATGCGGATCGAAGCCCAACATTTTTCTATCACTTGTTTGTTTTCTGGTAACAGGTAACCCTTGTTAAATTCCTTTCAGTAGATCCTCATTGCCACCCCGCTCAATACACCTAGTGTCTGAAGTAAATACTTTTTCCCTTCCTCTCCAGGTGACCAACGAAGAGAGATCCCCGGTTGTCATCCAGAGAGCCATGGCTAAGCACAATCTGGATGGCGATTGGAAGGAATATCATCGTGTCCTGATCGTCTCAGAAGACAGAGGTGAGGAATAAAACAGGTTCCTTGATGCTGGAAAATGTAGTCTTCTTCCTAAACTCAATGTGTTGGAGGAGCTCAGCATATCAAGGTGGCACAGCGGTAGAGTTGCTACCTTACATCATTAGAGATCCCAGTTCCATCCTGACTCCAGGTGCTGTCTGTACGGAGTTTGTATGTTCTCCCATGACCGCATGAGTTTTCTCCGGGTGCTCCTGTTTCCTCCCACACTGCAAAGACATGCAGGTTTGTAGTTTAATTGGCTTGCATAAAATATTTGTCTCTGGTGTGTAGGATAGTGCTAGAGTACAGGTGATCGCGGGTCCAAAGAGCCTGTTTCCAATCTGTGTACACTAAAATACTGAACAAAATGAAACTAAATTATCTGTGGAGGGAATGGGCAGGCGACATTTCAGGTTGCAACCTTTCGTACTGGATATGGAAACCATATCCAGTTAGGGTTGAGTCTGAAGAAGGGCCCCAAAAAAAACCATCGCCTGTCCATGCCTTTCAATTTGTGGAAGCAGGCACTTCGGCCCTACATGCCCATGCCAACCAAAATGCCCCATCTACACTAGCCCCACCTGCCTGCGTTTGGCCCACAGCCCTCTAAACCAATGCTATCCATCTAGCTGTCCAAAAGGTTTTTAAACATTGTGATAGTTTTCTTTAGAGATACAGCATAGAAACCACTGGCCCATTGAGTCCACGCCGACCATCCTTCACACTAGTTCTATGTGATCCCACTTTCTCACCCGCACCATACACACATGGGGCCATTTTTACAGAGGCCCATTAACATACAATTGTAGATGGGATATGAAGGAATCGGGAACACCCAGAGGAAACGCATGCGGTCATGGGGTGAACGTGCAAATTCCACACATACAACACCCGTGGTCAGGAACCCAGGTCTCTGGCACTGTGAGACAGTGGCTCTGCCAGTGAGCCTCTGTGCTGTGATAAGGATACAGCACAGAAATGGGCCTTCCAGCCCACCGAGTCCACGCTGACCATCGATCTACCTGTCCACACTAGTTCCATGTTATCCCACTTTCTCATCCACTCCCTACTCACTAGGGGCAATTTACAGAGACCAATTAAACAATTATTGACATTATAATATCATTGAGTGTAAATCCAAGTGAGGTAAACCCTTTTGTAGTGTGCTGCAAGATTTGAGAAGGTATTGCAACTAAGCCCCACTCTGAATCACTTAGAATTCTATAACTTCTACAGTACATACCTTTAGAAAGGAGATGAGAATTTTATTTAGCCAGAGGGTGGTGAATCTGTGGAATTCATTGCCACAGATGGCTGAAAAGGCCAAGTCAATGGATATTTTCAAAAATGAGTGCCAGATTCTTGATTAGTGCAGGTGTCAAGAGTTATGAGAAGGCAGGAGAATGGGGTTGAGATGGAAAGATAAATTAGCGATTATTGAAGGACGGTGTAAACCCGATGAGCCGAATGGCCTAATTCTGCTCCTATGACTTACAAACTTATTCACTGGATATGTAGCTTTCTATTCACAAAGCAAGACTGCAATGTAAATAAATTTCGTAAATCAATGCTGACTTTGTCCAATGATTTCACCACTTTCCAAATGTGATGCTATCCCATCTTTAATAACTGACTCTAGCAGTTTCCCCACTACCGATGTTAGACTAAATGGTCTGTAATTCCCCGTTTTCTCTCTCCCTCCCTTTTTAAAAAGTGGGGTTACATTAGCTACCCTTCAATCCTCAGAAACTACTCCAGAATCTAAAGAGTTTTGAAAAATTATCAGTAATGCATCCACTATTTCTGGAGCTACTTCCTTAAGTACTCTGGGATGCAGCCTATCTGGCCCTGGAGATTTATCGGCCTTTAATCCATTCAATTTACCTAACACCACTTCCCGGCTAACCTGGATTTCACTCAGTTTCTCCATCTCATTTGACCCGTGGTCCCCTGCTATTTCCGGCAGATTATTCATGTCTTCCTTAGTGAAGACAGAACCAAAGTAGCTATTCAATTGGTCTGTCATGTCCTTGTTCCCCATGATCAATTCACCTGTTTCTGACTGCAAGGGACCTACATGTGTTTTAACTCATCTTTTTCTCTTCACATATTTATAAAAACTTTTGCAGTCAGTTTTTATGTTCCATGTAGTTTTCTTTCATAATCTATTTTCCCTTTCCTAATTTCCTGCTATATTTAAGAGGGAGTTAGATGTGGCCCTTGTGGCTAAGGGGATCAGGGGGTATGGAGAGAAGGCAGGTACGGGATACTGAGTTGGATGATCATATTGAATGGCGGTGCAGGCTCGAAGGGCCGAATGGCCTACTCCTGCACCTAATTTCTATGTTTCTATGTTTCTAATTAAGCCCTTTGTTCTCCTCTGCTGGACTCTGAATTTCTCCTAGTCCTCTGGTAGGCCATTTTACCACAGTTCTCCACATTGTTTCTCTTGAGATCACAACTTCAACTAGCCAACAATGGAACTACCTGGCACTACCTGGCACCGCCCCATCTGAGCTCATTTGTGGCTGACCCTGATGGTTCCTGTTTTTCTCACCTCCAGCTCTTCACCTCTTCCTTCCCCCCACCTCAACTACATTCATTCTGAAGAAGGGTCCCGACTCGAAACGTTACCCATCCATTTCCTCCAGAGATGTTGCCTGACCAGCTGAGTTACTCCAGAACTTTGTGTCTATCTTTGATATTAAACAGCATACGCGGTGCGCCCCTCTGCCAACTTTGACTTCATCCTGAAGAAAAAGAAGAACTGCAGTCAGCTAGGAAACACATTGGCCAACTCAGTTGACTAAATGTGGTTGTTTAAAAGTGGTCAATGATATTGCACTTGTCTCGAAATTCTGGTCAGCTTCATAGAGAACTGTTATTTTGTGTCTACATTTGTAAATGTGATCTGTGTCATGGAGGGGCCAGTGGAGCCGTAGCAGATGCTGAGCAGTCCCAACTATCTGGAAGGTGACGTTTATAGCTTTTCTGTCCTTTTATTTTGGGATAATGTTGGTATGTTTTGCACAATTCTAACACACACATACACACTCACTCACCCATTCTCTCACCCACTATCTTACCAACTCTCTCACTCACCCACTCTCTCTCTCTCACTCACCCACTCTCTCACTCTCTCACTCTCTCACTCACATTCACCCACTCTCACTCACCCACCCACTCTTACTCACTAACCCACTCTCATTCACCCACTCAATATCACCCACTCTCTCTCAATCTTCACTCATCCACTAACTCACTCATTCTCACTCACTCTCACTCACTCTCACTCACGCTCTCACTCATCAGGGTTGCCAGATTGAAATTGTAATTTAAAGCCAAACAACACTAGGAAAAAACCATAAAAATCCAAACATTACTAGAAAAACTACAAAAGGCCAAAATCCAGCCTCACCAGGAACACCGAACCTCACCGCCTCTCGGGCCTTACTGCCTCACCGGGACCGCCGAACCACTCTGCATCACCGGGCCTCACTGCCTCGCCAGGACTGCCAAACCTCTCTGCCTCACTGGCCCTTGCCGCCGCAACGGGACCGCTGAACCTCTCCGCATCACCGGCCGCCAGCGCAATGCGACCACCGAACCTCTCCGCCTCACTGCCGAACCTCTTCGCCTCACCGAGCCTCGCCACCTCACTAAGCCTCACCACCTCAGCAGGACCGCCAAACCTCTCCGCCTCATGGGGCCTCACCACCTCACCTGGACCGCCGTACCTCTCCGCCACACCCGGCCTCACCACCTCACCGAGACCGCCGTACCTCTCCGCCTCACCGGGATCGCCAAAATTCTCTTCCTCACAAGGACCGCCGAACCTCTCCGCCTCACGGGGACTGCCAAAGCTCGCCGCTTCACCGGGCCTCACCACCTCACCGTGCCTCACCGCCTCACCGGGACCGTCAAACCTCTCTGCCTCACCAGGCCTCGCCACCTCACCGAGACCGTCGTACCTCGCCGCCTCACCGTGACTGCTGAACGTCTCCGCCTCACCAGGACTGCCAAAGCTCTCCGCCTCACCAGGTCTCGCTGACCAATCCCTCACTTTGTGTTATTGTCGCTAGGCAGCGATGACCCTGGGATCATGGCTGCCTCCTCATTACATCAAAACAATAACAAGGTTTCCAAGGAATAAAGGTTATGCTAACCTTGCTGATAATTTTATTTTTCAATTGATTTATCTGTATAAAGTTAGGGTCAGTCAGTGAGTCAGTCGGTTGTTCAGATAGTCAGTCGGTCGGTCGATCAATCGGTCAGTCTGTCGGTCGGGCTTGTCGGTAGGCCGATGGATGATGTGTAGGATCGGTCGGGCTGTTGGGCTGCCAGTGGGTGGTGAACGTTGGGGCGGGCCGCCGGTGGGTGGTGAGAGTGGTCGGTCGGGCCGGGCTGCCCGTGGGTGGTGAGAGTGGTGACTGACAGGCGAGAAGACCAATCTGCTGATATAACGATTTTTTAAACCTTCATAACTTTTGTAATCTTCCACCGATTGGAACAAAACTTGGTGCACGTGGAGGAGAGGAGACCAGTGAGTAAGGTGGCACAAACATCCTAGCAATAAACGGTACAGTTTATGCTCAAATTTAAAAAAAGGCAAACCAGAAGTTGTCATGATGAGAGTTTTAGTAATAGTATCGATAATTATACATATTATGTATGATTAAAGATATTCACGTCATACACATATATATATATATATATATATAGTATAATAATATATGGTTTAAATCGACCACAGCACGGAATTAGGCTCCCCATGGAGTAATATAGGCATAGGACACTAGATGGAGCTTACTTTTACGATCAAATTTTCTAATTAGTTTAATTAATTAATGTGCCACTTTTGGCAATGAAAAGTTATGACTTCCTTCTCAATTATATTTTATCTAAATCTGTGCAAAATTTCATGTAGTTCCGAGACATGGGTCACGAAAGTTAAATTCTAGACACATTTCTGAAGCTCGGCCCACAGCCTATGTGTGAATTTCATCATACTCTTGAATGTCATCATACTCATCACTGGAGCTCACCACTTCCCCCATTGCATGCACAGATTTGTTGCCTTTCTTTTCTTTCTTCTGGATCTTCTGTTGCACCTGCTATTCCATGCATTGTGATGCAAAATGGTTTTTCTTATCACATTTGAAACACTCCTGGCAAGATGCTGGTCATTTCTCCTTCTTCCTCTCATATTTGTATCCACAGTATTTACACTGTATGGTTGCCTGGTATCTTGTCCCCTCTTGTCTCACTGCACAGACATCTTGTCGTTGGTCACCTAACAGGACATCAGCTCTGGCCTTGAAAAGCCTGGCATGCCTTCACACACTTTTCTAAGTCAAGTGAGGTTTCTTGGAGAAGTCTCTCCCACAGAATGTCATCTCTTATGCCTCATATTATTCTATCACTTATCAGTGAATCCTTCAACTCTCTGAAATTGCAATGAGCTGCCAAGAGCTTCTGTTCTGTTTAGAACAAATGACTCCCCTCTTTCTTGGCTCCTTGTAAAGAATCAATACCTGTCGACGGTCTCGTTCCTCATGGGTTAACAATGCTGTTCAAAAGCATCGAGAGCCTGCACTAGCGTCACTTCTTGTACGTTGCCATCCGGTGTCCGTGTCCGTGTCCCTCGTGGTTTTATCGTTTGGTAGAGCTCTCTCCCTTGTGGTCCAACTAGGTACATGAGCATTTTCCTCTTTATCTTATCATCCTTCCCTGCCACGCTCAAATCAACCTCGAGCTCAAACTCGTCCCTCCATTGTCTCCACTCCATTGGCAGATCCATTATATATCCACATTCAGACTTCTTCAATGATTCTTCCATCTTCACCTTTGCCTTCTAGAAGTAAGCATCACTTGGTTATTGGTTTTATTAAAACATTGTTTTTAGTTTGAAGACGTACCGTGCTCACCAAACCCATAACATCAGGCATAATACCATATATTGTCCAAAACACAAAGCTCAAAGTTTGACAGCATGAAACTTTTTCCTCCATGTCCAATCAACTCATGGATGTGTTCTAACAATAATGTTGAAGTGTGAAAATCATTCGAGAGAATAATAGGATTTTTAGCAATAACGTTCACTGTGATGTTTTGTTTAATTTCTGGATCATTAGCAGAGGTTTCAAATCCCAGCTCATGTTTTGACCATTCTCTGTCTGGCTTACAGAGAAACTCTGGTCCATTGATCCATCTCTTATTGCTTAAGAAGCGATCTGCTGTCAGTCCTTTGGAAGCTTCATCCGCAGGATTTTCTTTTGTGTTAAAATATTTCCATTAATGAAACATACGTAGGTCCCAATGCTCTTTCCATTGCCAAATTGTCTTTGCCCAAATCTAACTCTCTGGTCTCTTTGGCTCCATCATCTGGTAGAATGTTTCCAATACAACGCGACTGATGCTGATCCACTTGGAAAGCATGAATCCTCCCTTATTGCAGAGGGAAGTCATATGTTTCACCATTTGAATTGCTTCCTGCTCAGTAGACATGGATTTTAAACAATCACCCACATAGAAATTAACCACCATTCCACCTCTTGCATGAAATCATTGAATAACTTTACCTTTCTTCCCACCAGTGGGTGTATATTTCACATTCTTCCTGAGGCAGCTGTGAACACAGCAGTACATTGTGTTTCTCACCAACCTCTTGTCAGAGGTTGAATAGTGGAACAAGATTAGATCGTACTTTCTTCACATTCTCATCTGATTCCATTAATTTCTTCTGATTTTCAATTGATTTGGTACCCTGTTTCCATAACTTGTTTCTCTCCTTCTGGGGTTCTTTCAGGTTGCCAACTTGGGACTTATCTGCTTCTTCTAGATACCTTGGCATCACTCCGCCATCTTGTGGCTCCTCTGACTCACCTGCTCCATCTTGCTCCATGGATTTTAACAGGTCTTGGCAGATTGCCAAATCTGGATTTTAGAACCAGAAAGGTGACTTAAGACAAATACAACTGAAAAGGCTTAAACGATACACAGAACGGTAAATAAATGTGTGACAATGAGTAAAAAGCTGCTAATAGAATAGTCTAGAGGACTCTCCTAGTGGCAGCATGCTGTAAGGTTTCAAATTATTTTGCTCCCTTAACTTTTACTTACCGCTCTTTCAATGTTACTTGTTATTACTTGACTTCAAGGCATGGTCTAACTTTTCTTAAAGTGTTGATACATTTATACACCTTAATCGTATAAAGGATGGAGACAAGAGGGAAAGGAGGCTCTGCAAGGAAGGAACATGGGAAAGCCACAGCTTCTGACTAGTATCTTAGTAGCAATATCGAAAATGAAAGGTGAACTGAAAAATGAAATGAAAACAAGATTTTGCAGTTTGGAAGAAATGGTGAAAGGAGTTTCGAGCAAATTGAAGGAAGTTCAAGACAAGCTGGTTATGTTACAAGATGAATCTCGTAAACAGAAGGAACAAATTCATTACTTGCGAAACCTGTATCAGGAGAGAGATTTGAAGTTTGAAAACTGGAACAGAGAATGAATGAAAATACTCGAGCACTCCAGTAATACAAGATTAAAAATATGGATCTGGAAAACAGAATCCAGGGAAGGGGAGAGGAGAGGGGGGAGAGGGGAGAGGTGGAGAGAGATTGGAGGGAGAGAGAGAGTGGAGGGGGAGAGAGAGAGAACATGGAGAAATAGACAGAACGGGGGGAGAGAGAGCGGAGGGAGGAGCAAGAGAAGGAGGAGCGAGAGAAGGAGAGAGAGAGAGGGAGCGAGAGAGGGAGAGAGGGAGGTGAGGAGGTGGGGGGAGGGGAGGGGGGTAGGGAGGGAGGGAGGGAGGGAGGGGGGAGAGAGATTAGAGGGGAAGAGAGATTATGGAGGGTGAGAGAGTAGAGGGGAGAGAGAGAGTAGAGGGGGGAGGGTGGGGGAGAGAGAGAGGGGGAGGGTGGGGAGAGAGAGGGAGGAGAGGGTGGGGGGGAGAGGAGGAGGGGGGGAGGGAGAGGGGGGGAGAGAGGGAGGGGGAGAGGTGGAGGGAGGGGAGGGGAGAGGAGGGGGAGGGTGGAAGGAGAAGAAGAGGTGGAGGGGGAGAGGGAGAGGTTGGAGGGGAGGGTGGAGGGAGAGAGGGGAGGGGAGTGGAGGAGGGTAGAGAGGGAGGGGGGGGGTAGAGGGGGGGTGGGGGAGAGGAGGAGGGAGGAGATAGGGTTGCAGAGGTAGGGGGGGGAGAGGAGAGGGGGAGGTGGAGAGATATATTAGAGGGGGAGAGAGACGGTGGGGGAGAGAGAAGGTGAAGAGGGGGAAAGGCAGGGGTGGGAGGGGGACAGAGAGAGAGTAGGGGGGAGAGAGAGTAGTGGGGAGAGAGGGAGAGAGTAATAGGGGGAGAGAGAGAGTAGAGGGGAGAGAGAGTAGGGGGGGGAGAGAGAGAGGGAGAGTAGAGATAGGGGAGAGAGAGAGAAGTAGGTGAGTGAGGGGGGGAGAGAGGAGAGAGAGAGGGGGAAGGGGGAGTTGGGTTGGGGGGGGGAGCGAGAGCGAGGGAGGGGAGGAGGAGGGAGAGAGAAGAGGAAGGGGAGAGGTGGGGGGGGAGAAAGAGGAGGGGATGGAGGGAAAGGTGGAGGATAGGAGGGGTAGAGTTGGAGAATTTTTTTTTAATTTCAAAACAAAATGTGGAGGAAGAAGAACTACATGAATATGTAAAAAATTCTCCGTTACGGCGTAGGGTGGAGGAGTAAATTCACAAACAGCTTAAACAAATGTTCGCAAAATATAACCCGTTACAAACCAACAAATTAGAGTTTTAAAAGTTACTAGACCAAGTGCAGACCCGTTGGGTCTGTTTCCCCAACGGCGTTTGCAGGGGGGGGGGGCCTGCGGCGTCGCACAAACAATAACCGATAGAGGGATGAGGAGAGGGGGGGGATGAGAGAGGGTTGAGGAGAGAGAGGTGGAAAGATGGGGAGAGAGACGAGGGGGAGAGAAAGAGGTGAGAGAGAGTGGGTGAGAGTGGTTGGGAGATAGAGTGAGGAGGGGGCGAGAGAGAGGGGAGGGGATAGAGATGGGGGCGTGAGGGGAGAGAGAGAGGGGATGGGGAAAGGGGCGAGGGGGAGAGAGAGAGAGATAGAGAGAGAGTGAGGGAGAAATAGAGGGTGAGAATGGCGAGGGAGAGAGGGGACAGATAGAGGGGCGAGAGTTAGAGTGATAGGGAGAGAGGGAGGGAGGGAGAGAGTGAGGGATAGAGAGTGAGGGGGAGAGGGATGGGGAGAGATAGAGAAAGGAGGGGAGGAGAGGGGGAAGAGGGGAGGAGGGGGGAGAGGGAGAAGGAGGGGGTGAGAGTTGGGAGGGGGAGAGAGTGTAGAGGGGGTATCGAGAAGGGTAGCAGAGAAGTGGGAGAGGGAGGGAAGGAGAGAGGGAGGGGGAGAGAGGGGACCAGAGGGGAGAGAGGGGAGGGAGTGAGGGAGAGAGAGAGAGGAGAGAGAGAGGAGAGAGGGGGGGAGGGAGTGAGGGAGAGAGAGAGAGGAGAGAGTGGGGGGGGAGAGAGTGGAGAGAGAGGAGAGCCACGTCTGTGAGAGCCGCCGATTGCGTCACTGCCTATCCGCTTACTCGCAAGCCGACGCAAAGCCAATGTCAGTTATCTAGTTTAGCGGATCAAATAAGCACAACGTTTTTAAACAATTATGGAATTATCTTTTCAAAAATAATTATTCAAATATAAATAAATATTGAAAACATCGTCTACGTTTGGAAAAAAAGAACTGCGTTTACCTTTTGGAAAAAGTGTAAATCGAAATAATGAATGTAATCAAAAATAAAAAGATTTTCAAAACAAACGTATCAAATGAAAAATAAAAAAACGGCAGAAATCCAGCGTTTAGATCGAACGTTTAGATTGTAAAAATCAATCGGAACTTCGCTTAAGGGGGACTGTGTTGAGAAACATAGTACGAATGACCATTGGGGAAGAATGTTCTGGAAAAGAGCACATGTGTGGGGGGGATTAGGTGGTGCAGTGACCCCCTAGTCACATGTGTAGGGGATGTGTCCCTAGTCACATGTGTAGGGGATGTGTCCCTAGTCACATGTGTAGGGGACGTGTCCCTAGTCACATGTGTAGGGGACGTGTCCCTAGTCACATGTGCAGGGGGGAGTAGAGGTCGGATTGGAATTCGGAACAGGAGGGGGATAGAGGGAGGTGGATATCGGGTCAGTTATTGCGAACGTTTAGATTGTAAAAATCAGAATCAGAACTTCGCTAGGGGGGACTCTGTTGAGAAACAAAGTCCAAATGACTGTTGGGGAAGAATATTCTGGAAAAGGGTTCCCAGTGGGCAATGCGAGCGAGCGAGCTGGAAATAACGGGCATCAACAGCTGATGAGAGGTGTGATTGGGCGCGAGAACTGTGCAGTTTAACGGAGGTTGACATGTGTGTGTGTATGGGGGTGAGTGTTGACAGTTGGGGTTCGTGAATGAGCGAGCATTGACAGCTAGGGGTGGTTAACAGGCATTGAACAATTGAATTGAAGGGTCTGCAACAGTCCGACCGTGCAGTTCACGGGCGGACACAGCTGGCGGGGGTGCCAGTGTGGGCGGGAGCAGTATCAACAGCTGGAGGCTGAGCGAACGAGCGTCGATAGTTGGGTCGGCGGAAGTTTAACGGACGTCAACGGCGGGGAGGAGACGGGATGTTAACGGGCTGGAGAGTTGGGGAGGCGGGAGGTTAAATGACATCAAAAGCTGGCACCTTGCGCGTTGTCACCTTCACCCCCCCCACCCATGCATTCCATTGGCTGCCTCTGCCGCCGGCATCCCCGCGCGCTGCCTCTTGCTGCCAAGTCGGGCGGCCGTTGAGAACGCACCCGTGCGGGGCTCGATTGTTCACCGCATTTTGAAGGAAGAGGTGAGGAAATATTATTGTTTTCTGTCGATATGATTCTGTCTTGAATATGTTATTTTCTGTTCGGGGAGAAGAGGAGAGAGGGGAAGAGAGGAGTGAGAAGAGGGAGTGGGGAGAGGGAAGTGGGGGTGAGGAAGGAGTTGGGGTAAGGGAGAGAGGGGGAAGTGGGGAGGGGGAGGGGTTGGGGCAGTCCATCTATTCTCCACTCCCTATCACCCCCACTCCTCTCCCTATATTCCCACACTCGTGATCACGCGCTTCGACACAGGCTGCGGGGGGCGGGGCTGGAGCAAAGGCATATGTAAATGGGATCCATTGCGATTGGACATCTGTGAGGTGTGGCATGGTGACATCACAGAATCGAACATGCTACGACATCAGGCGGGGGGGGGGGCATGGGGCTGGAGCATAGGCATATGTAAATGGGATCCATTGCGATTGGACATCTGTGAGCATTGGGCATTGTGACATCACACGGTGGAACGTTGATCAACATTCTATGGGCGAGAAGCTGTTTGTTTCTTGATTTTTTTTTAATGTTTTGTACCGAAGACGCAGTGAAAGGATGAACTAAATGTTGTAATTTTCAAAACAAAATGTGGAGGAGGAAAAACTCTACAGGAATATGTAAACATTTCTCCGTCACGGCAAAGGATGGAGGAGTAAGTTCACAAACGCCTAAAATGAATTTTCGCGAAATAGAACCCCAAACAAACAGATGAACGAGAGTTTTAATATATACTTGACCAAGTGCAGACCCGCTGGGTCTGTTCCCCCAACCCGCAGTTGGGGGGGGGGGCAGTGAGCAGTAGGGGAAGATGGGGTGGGGAGATGAGAGACCTCTGTGTCCCATCCCCTCAATGTACGGTTGCGCGGTGGGGTAGGCCTGCGGCTTCACACGCACGCTAACCACCGCTCACACACACGGGGAGGAGAGGGGGATGAGGGGGGGGAAGGAGGATGAGGGGGGAGGGAGGGGATGAGGGAGAGTAGGGGGGAGATGGGATGGGGAGGGATGATAAGATAAGATACTTCTAAAATGATAAAGGAGATTTTCAACTTCGAGCACATTGAAAATCTTCCATTTTTGGATAACACACACAGGATTGGGAAGAAATCTGGTTCCCAAGATAAACCGAGACATTTGATTGTTCGGTTTCACTTCTTGCAGATGAAGGAGAATATTCTCCAGGCAGCAACAATTGGGCGTGGTTGAATATGAAGGATGCAAGTTTCGGTTTGTTCCAGATTATAGTTACGAGTTTTTGGAAATAATAAAGTCTTTCCATAATGTAATGTCTGATTTGTTTAAGAAAAAGTTGCGCCCAGCCTTACTTTATCCAACTAGACTGCGTATACAACACTTAGATGGTAACATTCGATTTTTTAACAATCCTCAAGACGCTTCCTGCTTTCTGGAGGCTTAAGAAGGTGAAGTCCCGACCGGGAGCAATTGATGGCTGATTAAGTTACAATTGGAGATTTACTGTTCCTAATTTGACAATATATCGTTTTGTAATGATTAAAAATTTAACTGGATGAGCCATTTTTCTTTTTTTAATGTACTTTTTAGAATTTTAGTATGATGGTATCTAACAGCTTTTACCTTCTCTAAAATACTGTTAATTTAATGTAATGGTATATATATATATTACATTTTAAGTTTTTCTATTTATAAAATTGAAGGAGTTTTTTTCCCCCGTCTTTAGACAAATTAAATGAACACAGTTCTTGTTTTTCTTATTTTGACCTTGGATAAATACTATGAAGTAGCTCTTGCTCTTGTGTTCCACTGCCAACATGTACTTTTTTTTTAACCATAACATCAATCTTCTTTTGGCTATTGAGTGGCAAATATGTTTATTTTTTACGCTGGGCACTGTTGTTAGGAGAGATGGGGGTAAGGAAGGGATTAGGTAGCATACTGATTGACTATTGGTCAGTTTTGGGCTTTGCATGGGTGGATGGGGGGGAGGACTTTTGCTTTTTCATCTGTGCAGAATCTGAACTACAAAAATGTCTGGAATGTCGTCACTTCTGGCTCCGCCCTAGATTTTTCTTCTTCCCGTATCATGAACTATTATGCTTTAAGAAATTAACCCTGTACATTCCACATGATATTTACAAACAATATGGATAAAGTTATTAACTTCCTTTCATGGAATGTGAATGGCTTGAACCATCCCATTAAGAGGATTGCTTTTTAAGTTCTTCGTAGACTAAATGCTCAGATAATAAATACTTACAGAAATCAAAAAAAGACTGTGGGTTGGCACTGCCGAACCTTAGATCCTACTATTGGGCAGTTAATGTTCGTTATTTAACGTTTTGGACAAAAGATTTAGAAGATACCCAATGCCCAGGATGGCTAAGGCTTGAACATGATTCTATACACGGGCTATCATTGGCTTCTATTCTAGGGGCTTTGTTACCTTTTATAATTACGAGATTGAATAAATATATGACTAATCCAATAATAAGACATACATTTCGAATATGGTTTCAATTTCGTAGGTTTTTTGGATTGAATGATTTTATCTTATCGAGTCCTAACATATCTAATTTTCTCTTCCAACCTTCTAATACTGATCAAGCCTTTCTGTTATGGAAGAGGAAGGGATTTGTAGCTTTTCGGGATTTGTTTTTGGATGGTTGGTTTATGTCTTTCGAACAACTCTCCAATAAATATAATTTACCTAATTCATACTTTTTTAGATACAAATTAGACATTTTTTGAAGACTACTACACTTTTTTCCGTTACCACATCAAACCAATACCTTGGAAAAAAATTATTTGAACCCTTATCAGAAAGGCTTAATAACGACTATTTATGATTTTGAAATTACAAATAGATATATTTGATAAAATTTAGAGTGACTGGGAACTCCAATCTTTAGAGAAATGGGAGAGGATTCTTCAATTAGTTAATACTTCCTCAATGTGTGCAAGACACACTTTGATACAATTCAAGGTGGTTCACAGAGTTCATATGTCAAAAGATAAGTTAGCTCGTTTTAATGGTCATATAAATCCTACCTGTGACAGTGGCCTCACTGACCCATATGTTTTGGTCCTGCCCACTTTAGGAAAAATATTGGAAATAAATCTTTGATATTATATCTGTAGTTTTAGGTATTGATTTACAACCTCTCCCTATTACTGCAATTTTTGGACTACCAATGTTATTTGTTCCATTCCACCCATCGGCTGATTGTTTTTACCGCATTAATTTCCAGAAGATCTGTTTTATTTAAATGGAAAGACTCTAACCCTCCGACCACACTACATTGGTACTCTGAAACGATATCATGTTTAAATTTAGAAATAAATCAGGAGTGACATTGTTGAACCCTTGGTTAAATTTGATAAGACTTGGGGAAGATTTATTCAACATTTTCATACAACGTAAATTGTCCCCTCCAACCATAAAAATTATTTTACCTTTATACGGTGGAACGGACTCGACGACAAACAGGGACTTAAATTGTTGAAATTCTTTGCAGCTCAGATTCTGTTTTGCTATTTTTTCTAGTTTAGGGGGGTTTTGTTTTTTCCTTTTTTCTCTCTTTTTCCTTTTTGTTTTTTTTTAATATATATATGTTTTCTTTTAAACATTTAACCATATTTACATAGAGACCGGGAGGTCTATATTCAATGTGTATTTTGACTGGACTCATATTTAGTTTATAACTGTTATTAATATAACTCTGATCCCTATGTATCAATATCATTGTTATGTTTATCATTTTTCTTTTTGTTATGTTTTTGTTTTTGGAAAAAAAGCAAATAAAAAGATTTTAAAAGAAAGAAAAGTCTAAACAAGAGAGGCTTGTCGGTCAAGGCAAATGTATGCAGGACCGATTACGATTAGGACACTTCACTATAGTCCAGCATGGAGCTTCCTTGACTGAGCAATGGACAAATAGTTATGCATTGCAAAATCTCATTCAACAACAAGAGCAGATAAATATGCAGCGAGTGGAAATTGAACAACAGAGGAACCTGCTAGAAAACAAAAACTTGCAGCCATCTACAAAGAGGAAAACAAAGCAAATACATGAACCAGAAAATGAAACACAGAATATCAGGAACGGGAAGAAATTTGCAAATTAGATTGGGGCATTTAAAAGGGAAGAAGCAGAGATACAGGCAGAGCTAGAGTGATTAGAAAGTGTTCGCAATTTACACCTAAAGGAACAGAAAATGATAACACATAAAGCAAGGGGTAACATGGTAAATGGTAGGGAATTGAAGAATGTAGGTGAACAGAGGGATCTGGGAAAAACTGTGCACAGTTCCCTGAAAGTGGAATCTCATGTAGATAGGGTGGTAAAGAAAGCTTTTGGTGTGCTGGCCTTTATAAATCAGAGCATTGAGTATAGAAGTTGGGATGTAATGTTAAAATTGTTCAAGGCATTGGTGAGGCCAATTCTGGAGTATGGTGTACAATTTTGGTCGCCTAATTATAGGAAGGATGTCAACAAAATAGAGAGAGTACAGAGGAGATTTACTAGAATGTTGCCTGGGTTTCAGCAACTAAGTTACAGAGAAAGGTTGAACAAGTTAGGGCTTTATTCTTTGGAGCGCAGAAGGTTAAGGGGGGACTTGATAGAGGTTTTTTAAATGATGAGAGGGATAGACAGAGTTGACGTGGATAAGCTTTTCCCACTGAGAGTAGGGAAGATTCAAACAAGGGGACATGACTTGAGAATTAAGGGACTGAAGTTTAGGGGTAACATGAGGGGGAACTTCTTTACTCAGAGAGTGGTAGCTGTGTGGAATGAGCTTCCAGTGAAGGTGGTGGAGGCAGGTTAGTTTTTATCATTTAAAAATAAATTGGATAGTTATATGGATGGGAAAGGAATGGAGGGTTATGGTCTGAGCGCAGGTATATGGGACTAGGGGATATTATGTGTTCGGCACGGACTCGAAGGGTCGAGATGGCCTGTTTCCGTGCTGTAATTGTTATATGGTTATATGGTTTATATGGGTAATGTATTTGGTTTAAGGAAGATGGGTGGAATGAAAAAAATATGTGCTGGTTTAGATAGGATTATTACAGTTATGAGGATGTATTGTAAGATGAAGGTAATAATACCATTTTGCAACAGTGTATTAATATATAACCATATAACAATTACAGCACGGAAACAGGCCATCTCGGCACTACATGTCCGTGCTGAACTTATTTTCCCCTAGTCCCATCTACCTGCACTAAGACCATAACCCTCCATTCCTTTCCCATCCATATACCTATCCAATTTATTTTTAAATGATAAAATCAAACCTGCCTCCACCACTTCCACTGGAAGTTCATTCCACACAGTTACCACTCTCTGAGTAAAGAAGTTCCCCCTCATGTTACCCCTAAACTACTGTCCCTTAATTCTCAATCATGTCCTCGTTTGAATCTTCCCTATTCTCAATGGGAAAAGCTTGTCCACGTCAACTCTGGCTATCCCTCTCATCATTTTAAAGACCCCTATCAAGTCCCCCCTTAACCTTCTGCACTCCAAAGAATAAAGACCTAACTTATTCAACCTTTCTCTGTAACTTAGTTGCTGAAACCCAGGCAACATTCTAGTAAATCTCTTCTGTACTCTCTCTATTTTGTTGACTTCGTTCCTATAATTGGGCGACCAAAAGTGTACACCATACTCCAGAATAGGTCTCACCAATGCCTTGTACAATTTTAACATTACATCCCAACTTCTATGCTCAATGCTCTGATTTATAAAGGCTAACATACCAAAAGCTTTCTTTACCACCCTATGTACATGAGATTCCACCTTCAGGGAACTATGCACAGTTATTCCTAGATCCCTCTGTTCAACTGCATTCCTCAATTCGCTACCATTTACCATGTACGTCCTATATTGATTTGTCCTGCCAAGATGTAGCACCTCACACTTATCAGCATTAAACTCCATCTGCCATCTTTCAGCCCATTCTTTCAAATGGCCTAAATCTCTCTGTAGACTTTGGAAATCTACTTCATTATCCACAACCCCACCTATCTTAGTATCATCTTCATACTTACTAATCCAATTTACCACACCTTCATCCAGGTCATTGATGTACATGACAAACAACAATGGACCCAACACAGATCCCCGAGGCACCCCACTAGTCACTGACCTTCAACCTGACAAACAGCCATCCACCATTACTCTCTGGCATCACCCATTCAGCCACTGTTGAATCCATCTTGCTACTCCTCCATTAATACCCAACAATTGAACCTTCTTAACCAATCTTCCATGAGGAACCTTGCCAAAGACCTTACTAAAGTCCATATAGACAACATCCACTGCTTTACCCTCATGAATTTCCCCAGTAACCTCTACAAACAATTCAAGAAGATTAGTCAAACATGACCTTCCAGGCACAAATCCATGCTGACTGTTCCTAATCAGACCCTGCTTATCCAGATGCTTATATATATTATCTCTAAGTATATTTTCCATTAATTTGCCCACCACTGAAGTCAAACTAACAGGTCTATAATTGCTAGGTTTACTCTTAGAACCATTTTTAAACAATGGAACAACATGCGCAGTACACCAATCCTCGGGCACTATTCCCGTTTCTAATGACATTTGAAATATTTCTGTCATAGCCCCTGCTATTTCTACACTAACTTCCCTCAATGTCCTAGGGAATATCCTGTCAGGACCTGGAGACTTATCCACTTTTATATTTCTCAAAAGTGTAGAAGTCTTTTTCTTTGAATCTCATAGTATCAATAGCTATACTTGTTTCCCTTACCTAATAATCAATTATATTTTAGATAAAGAGCATATTACCGTGGTTGAGATATGATTATTACAGTTATGAGGATGTATTGTGAGATGACTGTAATAATACAATTGTGCAACAGTGTATTAATCAATGATATGTAGGTAAAGAGCATATATCTTGCAGGTGAAATTGAGTTAAAAGGGGAGGAATGCGGTGTATGTAATGGAAATGGTGTTACCTGCCTCCAAGTTAAAGGGGGAGGAGTGTTAGGTATGTGATATAATTAGCATATGTGATGTCTTGAGCAAGTACGCATGCGCAAGGGAGACTCAAGGTGGCGTCCTGGAATAAAGAAGCTTGTTAGTGTACTCCCGTGTCCTAGTGTTATTTTAAGTCTGTTCCAAGCACCCAAATACACATTACTCTTGACTCAACCAGGCAGTAGGCGGTGCGACTTTCGTCAGCAGCGGCCTCTGCAGCCCGTCTGCGTTTTTATTATTTTTTGTCTATGATTTTATGTGTTTTTTGTTATTTTTTGTTGGGGTATGTGTGTGGGGGGGTGGGGGTGGGGTGGGCATAACTTTTAAATCTCTCCCTGCACGGTAGACCCGACCTTTTCTTTGTCGGGTCTCTGTTGTCGTTGGGGCTGCAACGTGGAGCGGCCTCCAACAGGAAGACCGGGGGCTCTGGTGCCGACTACTCACCTCACCGTCGCGGAGTTGGCCGAGTCCAGAGCGGGTGGAGCGGTGGTGGAGCGCTGCTGTGGCCCGACCTCCGGAGATTCGGAGGCTGCAACTGCGGGTCTGGCGGACGGCGGCACCGGGAGCCCGCGGGTCCCTGGAGGGAGACCGCTTTTCAGGGCTCCCGCAACGGCGACTTCTCCCGCCCGAGTTGCGGGGTTGAAGAGCTCCTAGAGCGGGGCCTCACAGCACCGCCCCGCGCGGCTTGTAATGGCCGCGGGACTCTGCGAGCGCACGACGGGGGCTCTGACATCAAGACCCGGTGTGCGACCTTGCATCACCCGGCGTGGCTTTAATGGCCGCGGGACAATCGCCATCGCCAGCCGAGGGCTTTGACTTTGACTCTGACATCGGGGGGTGGGGGGGGAGGAATGCAGTGGAGAGATAAGTTCTTTTGGCCTTTCATCACAGCAATGTGATGGATGTTTATGTAAATTATGTTGCGTCTCGGGTCTAGTTAACTTTCTGGTGCCTTTCCCCACAGTGGAAAGCTTTGATTCTGCTGTGGGGGGACGTTTGTGTTGAACTCTAAAATGTGGTGTGTCGATTTTATTCATTTTTATTTTTTAACCTACTTCTATGGTTTGTAATGGAACTTATTATTTAATTTATGTAAAGCACTTTGGGGTCAATGCAAATTGACTAAAAATGTGCTATATAAATAAACTTACTTTACTTTACAACCAAAATTATTTCTGAAATATTGGTCATATATTTGGTGCAAAAATGCTGCATAATAAGGCTAAGAATGCACCAGAGAACATCTAAAACCCCAGAGCTGCCAGGACCCTTAAGCGGGCCACAAGGGTCTTTGAGCTTCGCACTTGTGATACGCTGACATAACATTTTTGTAATCCTGCCATGCCACCCCCCTTTTTGAAAAGAATCGTACAGGCCTGGTGTATAATATTCATTTATTTATTTATTAAAAGAAAAGAAAAAGATTTGTTACAATAATGTGGTACCACAGTACCTAACACTTATTGACATATTACATTTCATATACAACTCATTTTAATTTAATAATAAAACAGGAAGAAGAGTAGAAAAAGAGAGATTATTAGATTGATGCGTGAGATAGTAAGTTAGCCCGAAAGAAGAGAGAAGTACACAAAAAGGTACAGAAGAATGGAGAAAAGAAAGAGATAGAAAAGAAGAAAGAGAGAAAGAGAAAGAAACAAAGTAGAAAAAGAAGGATATTGAGGGAGATATAACTATTCAATGTTCTTGGCCACCCGTCACCTCATTCTGAAACATTTGATTTCTACGGTTGTGTTGCACCATATGCTTGTAAAAAGTCGATACAAGGAGATCAAATCACTAAGAATTGGTCTGCTTTACCTGCTACAGAAGACACATTTCTTCAAGATGTGCCGTTTCCGACATTTGAAATCCACATTTTGACGCAAATTTCCAACGTTAAGTATGTTTTTTGCTGTTATTAAACCATAATTAAGGAGAGATTTTTGAAACGTATTTAGCTTATTCCCATCTTCCATTGATCCAAAGATAATAATTTCTGTATTTGGATCTAGTTTTATATTAAATAGTTTTGTAAACATGTCAAAAATGTCATTCCAGAATTTATGAAGTTTTATGCAGGAGACAAAATAGTGTGTTATAGTGGCATTTTGAGATAAACATTTATCACAGGTGGGGGAGATATTTGGATAGATTTTATTCAGTCTAGTTTTCGAGTACAGGTAGTATAATCTATGTAAGATTTTAAATTAAATTAGATTGTGTCTTGCATTAATCGAACATTTGTGTATGTATATCAGGTATTTTTCCCATGTTTCTTTCGGAATTTTTATCAGTAATTCTCGTTCCCAGTCTGCTCTAATTGCCTCGATGATAATTCTATATTTAAAATGATATTATATAAATATGATATATAATTGCTTGATTCTGCCTTATTGTTCATTGCTTCATCTAATAAATCTAGGGTTAGAGTTTGATATCCTTGTATGTGTTTTTTCAAATAGTCTCTAAATTGAAGGTATTTAAAGTATTGGTTACTTTTCAGGTTGTATTTTAATTGTAATTGTTGAAATGATAAAAGTTTTCCCATTTCATACATGTCTCCAATCCTTTTAATTCCTAATCTTTCCCAATAGGTATATGTTTTGTCAGTGAGAGATGGTTTGAATGAGGGGATTATTAACTATTGGAGATAAAAGCAATATGTTTCTTAATTCCTTAAGCGGGCCCTGGACATCTAAAACCCCAGAGCTGCCAGGGCCCTTAAGCGGGCCGCAAGGGTCTTTGAGCTTCGCACTTGTGAGACGCTGTGTGCACTTATTTGACAAAAAAATGTGTAATCCTGCCATGCTACCCCCATTTTTGAAAAGAATCGTACAGGCCTAGTGTATAATACCTTTGACACTGTCGTAGGCCTTTCTTACATATGCTGTCACAACGCACTGCTGTCTCTAAACACCACTTCAGTAATTTTCCTTGCCCTCCATTTCAGAATAATAGTGTTTTAAGCCAATAACTCGACACAAGCCCTGGCAATAAATAAAAAGCACAGCTTTCCAGCCCTTATCTCATTGGCCACACTCGTCTGCACATTGGTGGCAATCTGGTGGACTCTTCCATCTTCCTCTCATTGTGGGGGTGGGGGATTGAGAGGGGCCTTACAAGTGGAATAGCCATGGGCCTCTCTTCATCTAAATCCGGCCCTGCACTTACTGATGAATCACCCGTTTACAAAAAAAAGGACACAAAATGCTGGGGTAAATCAGCAGGACAGACAGCATCTCAGGAGAGAAGAAATGGGTGACGTTTCAGTTCGAGACTGAAGAAGGGTCTCGACTCAAAACGTTACCCATTCCTTCCAGCATTTTGTATCTACTTAAACAGTGCCTATCTACATCGCAGTGTGCCAGCAGGCTGGAGGATCGGGCAAAGGCCTGCCACAGAGTGGGCAGGTGAAGGGGCGCTGGCCGTGTGGACTCGCCGGTGCTCTAGCAGGTGGTCAAGGTGGGTGAAGCCCTTACCACAGGACGAGCAGGGGAAGGGATGCCGGTGCTGCTACAAGCTGGACATGCGGGTGAAACCCTTGCCACACCCAGCGCACTCAAAGGGTCTCTCACTGGTGTGTATCCGCTGGTTCTCCCGCAGCCCCCGTGCTCTCTTGAAACTCTTGCCGCAGTGGGAGCAGCTGCTTGTCGGCATGGGCCCGCTGGAGCTGCCGCAACCCTCACAAGCTATCAATCGACTCACCGCACGGGCATTCGTAGGGCTGGCAAATGGTGTGCTGGTGAGATAGGACATGGGAGGTCATGGCAAAGCGCTCTCCACACACCGGGCTGGGGAAGAGACGGTCGCCGGTGTGCACCTGCTGGTGGTACAGTAGCTTGGTGGAGCGGGTGAAGCCCTTGCTGCACTGGGCACAGGTGAAGGGGCGCTCGCCTGTGTGGGTGCGCTGGTGCACCAGCAGGCTGCTGTACCAGGTGAAGCCCTTGCCGCGGTCGCTGCAGATGTAGGGCCGCTCCCCGGTGTGCAGTGGCCTGTGCCTCTTCAGCTCTGTGGATTACTTGAAGTCCTTGCCACAGCTGGAGCAGCAGAAGGGCCTGGGGAAGGGATGGTCTCTGGTGTGCACCACTGGTGCGACAGCAGGCTGGTGGAGCGGGTGAAACCCTTACCGCAGTGGCTGCAGCTGTAGGGGCGTTCGCTGGCATGGATGCGCTGGTGCACCAGCAGGCTATTGGACTGGGTGAAGCCCTTACCGCAGACGCTGCAGGTGTAGGGCCGCTCCCCGGTGTGCATGCGTCTGTGCCTCTTCAGGTTCGACGACGACTTGAAGCCTTTGTCACAGTCGGAGCAGGTAAAGGGCCGCTCACCACTGTGCACCCGCTGGTGCACCTGCAGCCCCGACGACTGGATGAAGGTCTTGCCGCAGGTGGAACAGCCATAGGGCTTCTCGCTCATGTGCACATGCCAGTGGATCTTCAGATGTTTCACCATCTTGAAGCCCTTGCCGCAGACGCTGCAGGTGTAGGGCCACTCCCCGGTGTGCATGCGCCTGTGGCTCTTCAGGTTTGATGACGACTTGTAGCATTTGCCACAGTCGGAGCAGGCAAAGGGCCGCTCACTGCTGTGCACCCGCTGGTGCCCCTGCAGCCCTGTCGAGTCGGAAAAGCTCTCTTGCCACAGGTGGAGCAGCCATAGGGCTTCTCGCCCGTGTGAACCCGACAGTGGATCTTCAGGTGTTTCATCATCTTGAAACGCTTGCCGCAGTCGCTGCAGGTGTAGGGCCACTCCCCGGTGTGCATGCGCCTGTGGCGCTTCAGGTTTGATGATGACTTGTAGCGTTTGCCACAGTTGGAGCAGGTGAAGGGCCGCTCAATGCTGTGCACCCGCTGGTGCACCTGCAGCCCCGACGAGTCGGCAAAGCTCTTGCCACAAGTGGAGCAGCCATAGGGCTTCTCGCCTGTGTGAACCCGACAGTGGATCTTCAGGTGTTTCATCATCTTGAAGCTCTTGCCGCACTCCGAGCAGTCGAAGGGGCGTTCTCCTGTGTGCACCTGCCGGTGGGCCTCCAGCTCACTCAGGTTCTGCCAGGGCTTGCCACACACGTCACACTCATAACGCTTCTCCTTGTTGTGCCCCGTCATGTGGTCCTCCATCAAAGCTCAGCCCGCACACTGAGCAGAGAGGGGGGAGGGCTCACCGGCACCCTAGCCGCCCTCAATGGCTGCTCACAGCAACAGCTCCTAAACCCTGCAGGAGGGGAACACAGAGGATCAACAAGCTGGCAAACAGGACATTACTTGCACAAAATAGGTGCATTTATAGCGGAGGTAACCGTTATAATTATGGGAAGCACAGCGGTACAGTTGCTGCCTCACCGCCAGAGACCCGGGCTCGATCCTGACTATGGGTGCTGTCTGTGAGGAGTTTATATGTTCTCCCCTTGACCTCCCCTTAAACGCTCATCATATGTTAACCCACACTTTCTTGGAATCATTCTTATAAACCTCGCCAGACCCTCTGCAGAGCCAGCAAATTTTCCTCAATATGGGGCCCACATTTCCTCACATTACTCAAAATGCTGCCTGCCAAGCATCTTATAGAGCCTCAGGTCGCTGGAGATGGAAGGCAGAGCTACATTAACAGTGTCACTGTAGCACCATTATGGTGGTCTTTCATTAGAATAGAAGCAACACCTTCTGGTATCAATAGTAATTCCACCTGCCATGCTGCTGAAAAAATGGATGGAAATACTCAGCCAGTCAGTCAGGCGGAATCTGTGATGAAAGAAACAAACTTAATATTTCAGGTAAATGTCCTTTCCTCAGAGCCAAAATATAAAATTAAATCAGGCATGTTTAAACTTGAGGAAAGGCGGTGAAGGGCAAGGACAGCAAAGAAGTGTGTAATGGCATGGAGACCAACGGAAGACTGATGAGAGGTTTCTATTGAGTTGAGACGATATGGAAGGTTTGTAAATGCAGGGCTCTCGCTTAACTTTCTTTCCCTGTTGCCAGCTGGGCAACCTTGGCAGTTTTTAGGTTGCCAAATCACAGTTAAGGTGGTCATTTAAGATGATTTGCATAACGCGTGCGATAAGGTGCTCGGACGAAGTGCGTAGTTACGTCGGAAATATGGTCAATGAAGCATTCACATATTATTCCTGCTTCAAATAAAGTCACAAACTAAACATATTCACCAATCAAGACATGATATATACCACAATGACATGCAGCAAAATTACAATATTCATCTATTTTTACACGTTGCAATGAATGCAATTTCTATTATCTCTTTCCACTTCCAAACAAAAATATGGTTATTCAGCGTATGATCAACCTCGGTGAGACTAAGCGCAGGCTTGGTGATCGCTTCGCACAACACCTCCACAGGTTGGCAATAACCAACCTGATCTCCCGGTGGCTCAGCTCTTCAACTCCCCCTCCCATTCTTAATCCGACCTTTCTGTCCTGGGCCTCCTCCATGGCCAGAATGAGGCCCACCGCAAATTGGAGGAACAGCACCTCATATTTTGCTTGGGTAGTTTACACCCCAGCGGTATGAACATTGGCTTCTCCAATTTCAGGTAGTCCTTGCTTTCTCCCTCCTTCCCCTCCCATTCCCAGCTCTCCCACAGCCTACTGTCTCCGCTTCTTTCTTTATTTTTCCTGCCCCCACCCCTCCCGGCATCAGTCACAAGAAGGGTCTCGACCTGAAACGTCGCCTATTTCCTTCGCTCCATAGATGCTGCCTCACCTGCTGAGTTTCTCCAGCATTTATGTCTACCCATTCACACAAGTTCTGTTATCCCACTTTACTCACCCACTCCCTGCACATTAGGGGCAATTTTACAGAGACAAGTTAACCTACAAAGCCAATGCGTTTTTGGGATGTGGGAGGAAACCCACATGCTTGCCGGGAGAATGTGCAAATTCAACACAGACAGTGCCCGAGAACAGGATCAAACACAGATCACAGGCGTGTGAGGCAGCAAGTCCACCAGCTGTGCCACTATATTTTATTTTCCAACACACAAAAAATTATACGTTGATAAGTTTGGATAACTTTGGTTATCAAAAAAAAAGAAAGTTACTGTATGTTTTAATTCAGTTCAAGGCTATTGAGGTAGTACATTGGCCATAAATCTGCTGCCTAAAATTGCCAGAGACCCGGAATTAATCCTGAATATGGGTGCTGTCTGTATGGAGTTTTGTTTTCTCACTTATAACATTGTTTACAGAGTACTATGTTTACATATTCTGTTGTACTGCTGCAAGTAAGGATTTCATTGTTCTAACTGGGACGTGAGAGAATAAAACACGCAACTAAATTTAAGGTAGCTTTTTTCCCCCCCAAGAATCCTTTTTTGCTTAAGTCCAAGTCAAGAGAGTTTTATTGTCATGTGTCCCAAAGAGGACAATCAAATTCTTGCTTGCTGCAGCACAACAGAATATGTGAACATAATACAGAACAGGAGATAAAGTTCAGTGAGTCTATATACTATAGACCATATATATACACACAATAAATAAACAGATAAAATGCAATAGGCTGTTATTTTTCAGAGTTTGGAGTTTGGTGGTGGTGGGTCCACCAGTATAAATTCCATTTTTATTTTTGGAGGACCAGGAAACCAAGAAGAGTTACTCCAGGGAGTTACTGCAGCTCCAGGGGGTGATTCTGCGTTGTTTTTCAGTGGTCGCGGTGAGGCAGCGACCATACAGCAATGGCGGCCAGAACTCCCACAATGCAAAGGGAGGGAGAAAGTGGGCGACGCCGACCAGTTGCCGTGGCAGTGCGCATGTGCAGGGCCGCACATGCTCACAACCACGGCCAATGTGCTCGGCGGCCGGCCGTGCCGAGCGGAGACCCGCGACCCGAGCCGAGAGCTAGAGCCGAACGGAGACCCGAGGGCTAGCGCCGAGCACCGACCCGAGCGGAGACCCGAGAGCCGGCGCCGAGCGGAGACCCGAGAGCTAGTGCCGAGCGGAGACCCGAGACCCGAGCCGAGAGCTAGTGCCGAGCACCGACCCGAGCGGAGACCCGAGAGCTGGCGCCGAGCGGAGACCCGAGAGCTGGCGCCGAGCACCGACCCGAGAGCTAGTGCCGAGCGGAGACCCGAGAGCTGGCGCCGAGCACCGACCCGAGAGCTAGTGCCGAGCGGAGACCCGAGACCCGAGCCGAGAGCTAGCGCCGAGCGCTGAGGGGAGAGCCGAGAGCTGAGACCCGGACACGGATGGCGGGCGGGTGTCCCGGTTGCTTGCCAAGCCGGGCAAAATGGCATGGCTTTTAGGTTGCCCGGCGGGAATGTAAGTTGCCATTGGCACCTGGGCAACCGCTAATTTTGAGCCCTGAAATGACAGGTGATCTGTCTGATGAGAGAGGATAGGGAAGAGGAGAAACACCGCTGGAACTGTGAGATGTCCATCAGTTGCTGGAAATCAACTAAATAAAGACATCAAAAATAAATAGACAAGAGCTAGCAGGTCCAAGAGGGAACCACTAAATCATACCAGAGCTGGGCAGAACTTGAAAAGTAATTAAGGGAACTGCTGGATGTCTGAAACTGAAGCCGAAAACATGAGAAACACTTGGCAGGACTGGCAACAATCAGAGAGAAACCAAGTCAATGGGATGTGTAGCAAAGAACTGCAGATGTTGGTTTAAATCGAAGATACACACAAAATGCTGGAGTAACTCAGCGGGACAGGCGGCATCTCTGGAGAGAAGGAATGGGTGATGTTTCGGGTTGAGACCATTCTTCAGACTGATGATAGAATGGAGAATCAGTTGATTGAGTAGAGCTGCTGGGTTTGTATACTCTGGAATTTAGAAGGATGAGAGGGAATCTTATTGAAACATATAAGATTATTAAGGGATTGGACACGCTAGAGGCAGGAAACATGTTCTCGATGTTGGGGGAGTCCACAACCAGGGGCTGCAATTTAAGAATAAGGGGTAGACCATTCAGAATGGAGATGAGGAGAAACTTTTTCACCGAGAAAGTTGTGAATCTGTGGAATTCTGTCTCAGAAGGTAGTGGAGGCCAATTCTCTAGATGCTTTCAAAAGAGAGTTAGAACAGGGAGAAAATAGAGCTCTTAAAGATAGCGGAGTCTGGGGATATGGTGAGAAGGGGTACTGAATGTGGATGATTAGCCATTAATGGCTATGCTGGCTCAATGGGCCGAATGGCCTACTGCTGCACCTATTGTCTATTGATCTGCATAGGTTTTTAATCTGGGTGCTCCGGTTTCCTCCACTAGCATTATCTGATGCTCATTAGGGACAATTTAACAATTTTGCAGAGGCCTAATGTGTGTCAGATAGTGCTGGTGTACTGGGGTGATTGCTGGACGGTGCGGACTCCGTGGGCCAAAAGACCTGTTCCACGCTGCATCTCTGAACTAAACTAAACCAAAGAAGGGTCTCGACACAAAATGTCACCCATTCCTTCTCTCTGCAGATGCTGCCTGACCTGCTGAGTTACTCCAGCACTTTGTACCTATCTTCTCCACAAATGCTGCCTGACCTGCTGAGTTACTCCTGCATTTACTACTGAGTGCATTTTCTCATAGTCTCATAGTCACAGTGATAGTGTGGAAAAGGCCCTTCAGCCCAACTCGCCCAACTCGCCCATACCAGCTACACTAGTCCCACCTGTCTGCGCTTAGTCTATATCCCTCCAAACCTGTCCTATCCACGCAGCCTCAACGACTTACGCCCATCACTTACTCCCATCATCATCGAGAGGCTGGTCCTGGCACACCTCAAAGGCTGCCAACCCCCCACATTGGATCCCTATCAGTTCGCCTACCGCAAGAACAGGAGCACGGAGGATGCCATCTCAACGGCACTTCACTCCGCCCACTCCCACCTCGACAACAGAGACACTTACGTAAGAATGCTGTTCATCGATTACAGCTCAGCATTCAACACCATTATACTCTCTAAACTGATCACCAAACTGGGTGACCTGGGCATCGACCCCTCCCTCTGCTCCTGGATATTGGACTTTCTAACCAACAGACCTCAGTCTTAGGTTAGACAAGCACACCTCTTCAACCATCACCCTGAACACCAGCGTTCCACAGGGCTGTGTGCTGATCCCCCTCCTCTACTCCCTCTTCACCTACGACTGCACACCTGTACATGGTACTAACACCATCATCAAGTATGCAGATGGTACAACGGTGATTGGCCTCATCAGCAACAACGATGAGTTGGCCTATAGGGAGGAGGTCCAGCTCCTAGCAGCATGGTGTGCTGACAACCACCTGGCCCTTAACTCCAAGAAGACCAAGGAGCTCATTGTAGACTTCAGAACATCTAGGGGTGGCACGCACACCCCCATCCCAATTAATGGGATGAAGGTGGAACGTGTTTCCAGTTTCAGGTTTCTGGGGGTCAACATCTCCGATGACCTCTCTTGGACCCACAATACCTTAACTCTGGTCAAGAAGACTAAAGAAGGTCCATCTGTCTCCTCAGATTCTGGTGAACTTCTACCGCTGCACCATCGAGAGCATCCTTACCAACTGTATCACAGTATGGTATGGCAACTGCTCTGTCTCCGACTGGAAAGCACTGCAGAGGGTGGTGAAAATTGCCCAACTCATCACCGGTTCCTCACCCCCCTCCAATAAGTCTGTCCAAAGCAAGCGATGTCTGCGCAGGGTGCTCAGCATCGTCAAGGACTGCTCTCATCCCAACCACAGACTGTTTACCCTCTTACCATCCGGGAGGCACTACAGGTCTCTTCATTACCGGACCAGCAGGTCCAGGAACAGCTTCTTCCCTGCGGCTGTTACATTACTCAACACTGTACCTCGGTGATTGAAACCCCCCCCCCCCGGACACTCCTGCCACCAGGAAAAAAAATAATTGCACTACTATGACTGTATGCACGTAAATATATTTATTTATTGCTCATATTCTAAGTCACTCTTCTAGGGAGATGGTAACTGCATTTCGTTGTCTCTGTACTGTACACTGCACAATGACAATAAATTTGAATCTGAACATGAATCTGAATCTGTACCTGTCTAACTATTTATTAAACTATGGGATGGTCCCAGCCTCAACTACCTCATCTGGATGCTCGTTCCATACACCCACCACCCTTTGTGTGAAAAAGTTACCCATCAGATTCCGATTAAATCTTTTCCCCTTCACTTTGAACCCATGTCCGCTAGTCCCCGATTCCCCTACTCTGGGCAAGAGATTCTGTGCATCTACCCTATCTAGTCCCCTCATGATTTTATACACCTCCAAGATCACTCCTCATAATCCTGCGCTCCAAGAATTAATGAGCCACCCTACTCAACCTCTCCCTGTAGCTCACACCCTCTAGTACCATGCTTCTTAAACATAGAAAATAGGTGCAGGAGGAAGCCATTTGGCCCTTCGAGCCAGCACCGTGATTCATTGTGATCACGGCTGATCATCCCCAATCAATAACCCATGCCTGACTTCTCCCCATGATCCCTTGATTCCACTAGGCCCTAGAGCTCTATCTAACTCTCTCTTAAATCCATCCAGTGATTTGGCCTCCATTGCCCTCGGCAGGGAATTCCACAAATTCACAACTTTCTGGGTGAAAACGTTTATTCTCACCTCAGTCTTAAATTGCCTCATCTTTATTCTAAGACAGTGGCCTCTGATCCTGGACTCGCCCAACATTGGGAACATTTTTCCTCCATCTAGATTGTCCAGTCCTTTTATAATTTTATAAGTTTCTATAAGATCCCCCCTATCCTTCTAAACTCCAGTGAATACAAGCCCAGTCTTTTCAATCCTTCCTCACACGACAGTCCCACCATCCGAGGGATTAATCTTGTGAACCTACGCTGCACTGCCTCAAATCACAAGGATGTCCTTCCCCAAATTAGGAGACCAAAACTGTGCGCAATACACCAGATGTGGTCTTACCAGAGCTCTATACAACTGCAGAAGAACCTCTCTACTCCTATACTGAAATCCTCTTGTTATGAAGGCCAACATTCCATTAGCTTTCTTCACTGCCTGCTGTACCTGCACGCCAACTTTCAGTGATCGGTGTACAAGGACGCCCAGGTCTCGCTGTACCTCCCCCTCACCTAACCTAACCCCGTTGAGATAATAATCTACCCCCTTGATTTTGGCACCAAAGTAGATAACCTCACATTTATCTATATTATACTGCATCTGCCCACTCACTCAACCTGTTTAGGTCACCCTGCAACATCCTAACATCCACTTCACAGTTCCCTCTGTCACCCAGCTTTGTGTCATCCGCAAACTTGCTAGTGTTGGTCCTAAATCCCTCTTCCAAATCATTAATATATATGGTAAACAGTTGCGGCCCCAACACCGAGCCTTGCGGCATTCCACTCGCCACTGCTTGCCATTCTGAAAAGGACCCGTTCACTCCTACTCTTTGCTTCCTGTCTGCCAACCAATTTTCTATCCACGTCAACACCCTACCCCCAATA
>NW_026575406.1:0-2500 GCF_028641065.1 Leucoraja erinaceus
CATTTGTAAATAAGAAACATTGTAAACCTCCCTGCAACTTCACACACACTAGGCCTTATCCCCCCCCGCCCCCCGCACTCCCTCGCCTGCCCCCTTAATACAATGCCCCCCCCCCCCCTATGCCCCTCTCCTCGCCGTCCCGGGCCCCGCACTCTCTCTCCTCGCTGCCCCGGGCCCCGCACTCCTTCTCCCCGCTGCCCCGGGCCCCGCACTCTCTCTCCTCGCACTCTCTCTCCCCGCTTCCCCGGGCCCGCACTCCTTCTCCCCGCTGCCCCGGGCCCCGCACTCCCTCTCACCGCACTCTCTCTCCCCACTGCCCCGGGCCCCGCACTCTCTCTCCCCGCTGCCCCGCACTCTCTCTCCCCGCTGCCCCGGGCCCCGCACTCTCTCTCCCCGCTGCCCCGCACTCTCTCTCCGCTGCCCCGGGCCCCGCACTCTCTCTCCCGCTCCCCCGCACTTCTCCCCGCTGCCCCGGACCCGCGCTCCTCTCTCCCGCTGCCCCGCACTCTCTCTCCCCGCTGCCCCGGGCCCCGCACTCTCTCTCCCCCGCTGCCCCGCACTCTCTCTCCCCGCTGCCCCGGGCCCCGCACTCCTTCTCCCCGCTGCGGATTCAATCTTTGGCCGGAAGCAAGAAGGCGGGAGCAAGAAAGCGGAGCAAGATGGCGGACCAAGATGGCGGAGTCAGGTTGCTAAAATGTGCCCTATAATCACCCATGAATCCGCCCATGAGCGTACCTCACGTTTGCGTGAGAGTAACCCATCTTGCTCCGCTATAGGATCTTTGGTGCAGCGTTGGTTCACGAGATTGATCCCTGGGATGGCGGGACTGTCATATGAGAAAAGATTGAAAAGACTAGGCTTGAATTCACTGGAGTTTAGAAGGATGAGGGTCTGATTAGGAACAGTCAACATGGATTTGTGCCTGGAAGGTCATGTTTGACTAATCTTCTTGAATTGTTTGAAGAGGTTACTAGGGAAATTGACGAGGGTAAAGCAGTGGATGTTGTCTATATGGACTTTAGTAAGGCCTTTGACAAGGTTCCTCGTGGAAGGTTGTTTAAGAAGGTTAAACTGTTGGGTATAAATGCCGGAATAGCAAGATGGATTCAACAGTGGCTGAATGGGAGAGGCCAGAGGGTAATGGTGGATGGTTGTTTGTCGGGTTGGAGGCAGGTGACTACTGGGGTGGCTCAGGGATCTGTGTTTGGTCCTTTGTTGTTTGTCATGTACATCAATGGTCTGGATGAAGGGGTGGTAAATTGGATTAGTAAGTATGCAGATGATACCAAGATAGGGGGTGTTGTGGATAATGGGGAGCATTTCCAAAGTCTACAGAGTGGTTTAGGCCATTTGGAAAAATGGGCTGAAAGATGGCAGATGGAGTTTAATGCTGATAAATGTGAGGTGCTACACCTTGGCAGGACAAATCAAAATAGGACGTACATGGTAAATGGTAGGGAATTGAAGAATACAGTTGAAAAGATGGATCTGGGAATAACCGTGCATGGTTCCTTGAAGGTGGAATCTCACATAGATAGGGTGGTAAAGAAAGCTTTTGGTATGCTAGCCTTTATAAATCAGAGCATTGAGTATAGAAGCTAGGATGTAATGTTGAAACTGTACAAGGCATTGGTGAGACCAAATCTGGAGTATGGTGTACAATTTTGGACGCCCAATTATAGGAAGGATGTCAACAAAATAGAGAGAGTACAGAGGAGATTTACTAGAATGTTGCCTGGGTTTCAACAACTAAGTTACAGAGATAGGTTGAATGAGTTAGGTCTTTATTCTCTGGAGCATAGAAGGTTAAGGGGGACTTGATAGATGTCTTTAAAATGATGAGAGGGATAGACAGAGTTGATGTGGACAAGCTTTTCCCTTTGAGAATAGGGAAGATTCAAACAAGAGGATATGACTTCAGAATTAAGGGACAGAAGTTTAGGGGTAACATGAGGGGGAACCTCTTTACTCAGAGAGTGGTAGCGGTGTGGAATAAGCTTCCAGTGGAAGTGGTGTCGGCAGGTTCATTGGTATCATTTAAAAATAAATTGGATAGGCATATGGATGAGAAGGGAATGGAGGGGTATGGTATGAGTGCAGGCAGGTGGGACTAAGGGCAAAAAAAGTTGTTCGGCACGGACTTGTAGGGCCGAGATGGCCTGTTTCCGTGCTGTAATTGTTATATGGTTATATGGTTGTTATATGGTAATCTCAAGGTTGTGTTGGTTGGAACGTGAGTGTTTATCTCTCTCCCCCGCATTAGATAAACCAAGCCTGTATTGCCGAGATGGCCTGTTTCCGTGCTGTAATTGTTATATGTTTATAGTTATATGGTTAATGTGAAAAGTTCCTTCACCCCTGGTCTAGTAGCTGCAACCACAAAAACGCGGTCATCAGGTTAATTCCCGGGATGGCGGGACTGTCATATGCTGAGAGAATGGAGCGACTCGGCTTGTATACTCTGGAGTTAAGAAGGATGAGAGGATATCTTATTGAAACA
>NW_026575406.1:17500-50106 GCF_028641065.1 Leucoraja erinaceus
AATGGCCACAGATTCACAACTCTCTGGGTGCAAAAGTTTCTCCTCATCTCAGACTCAAATGGCCACAGATTCACAACTCTCTGGGTGAAAAGGTTTTTTCTCACCTCAGTCTTAAATGGCCTCCCCTTTAATCTAAGACTGTGTGGCCCCTGGTTCTGGACTCGCCCAACATTGGGAACATTTTTCCTGCATCTAGCTTGTCCAGTCCATTTATAATTTTATATGTTTCTATATGTTTCTCATCCTTCTAAACTCCAGCGAATACAAGCCTAGTCTTTCCGATCATACCTCATATGACAGTCCCACCATCCCAGGGATTAATCTCGTGAACCTACGCTGCACTGCCTCAATCACAAGGATGTCCTTCCTCAAATTAGGGGACCAAAACTGTACACAATACTCCAGATGTGGTCTCACCAGAGCCCTGTACAACTGCAGAAGGACCTCTCTACTCCTATTCTGAAATCCTCTTGTTATGAAGGCCATTAGCTTTCGTCACGGCCTGCTGTACCTGCACACCAACTTTCACCAAGAGGAATATTGACATATGTGGATATATGGGAGCGAGCTGCTCAGATCAACAGGAAATCTAAAGTTAACGTTAACTCTGAGAAAAAGGCAAAGAATAAAAGTTAGACTTTGATTTATTTCATCTCCACAAGGTACCTTTGGTTGACGAAAATATAAAAATGCTGTAGATGCTGTAGATGAAACACTTTGGGTTCCCCTCGAGTGCTTTCCACTGCGCACATGCACTCCTTAATGAACTAACGTGTTTGATAGTTGACAAAAATGCTGGAGAAATTCAGCAGGTGAGGGAGACAGCATCTATGGAACGAAGGAAATAGGTGACGTTTCGGGTCGAGACCCTTCTTCATTCTGATAGACTCGTGCGATAGACTCGCCACTGATCTAGAGCTGATTTATTTTGTGTGTTGTTCCAGATACAGGTGAAGGGCAGGGTAAAAAGCTCCCTCCTACAGTGGAGACATGACAGGGACAGAAGATTAAAGCGTAGAACAACACGGTAAATGAGGATTGGAGAGTGAACGGTGGGGAGAATGGACAGATGTATTGGGTCAGTAATCTTCAGACTGATGGAGTTGGGGCAGAGGGCGGAGTGATGGGTAGATACAGGTGAGATACAGGTGAGATATAGGTGAGATACAGCTGAGATACAGGTGAGGGGTGGAAACGGGTGAAGGGGTGGATACATGTGAAGGGGTGGATACAGGTGAAGGGGTGGATACAGGTGAAGGGGGTGGATACAGGTGAAGGGGTGGATACATGTGAGATACAGGTGAGGGGGTGGATACAGACGAAGGTGTGGATACAGGTGAGATACAGCTGAGATACAGCTGAGATACAGGTGAGGGGTGGATACAGGTGTGATACAGTGAGGGGTGGATACATGTGATGGGGTGGATACAGGTGACAAAGTGTGGATACAGGAGACAAAGGATGGATACAGGGGAGATACAGATGAGATACATGTGAGATGCAGGTGAGATACAGGTGAGCAACAGGTTTGGGGTGGATACAGGTGAGGGGGTGGATACAGGTGAGGGGGTGGATACATGTGAACGGTGGATACAGGTGAGGGGGAGGATACAGGTGAAGGGGTGGATACAGGTGAAGGGGTGGATACAGGTGAGATGCAGGTGAGGGGTGGATACAGGTGGGATACAGGTGAGGGGGTTGATACCGATGAAGGGTGTGGATACAGCTGAAGGGGTGGATACAGGTGAGATACAGGTGAGGGGTGGATACAGGTGAAGGGGTGGATGCAGTTGAGGGGATGGATACAGGTGAGGGGGTGGATACAGGTGAGATAAAGGTTAGATACAGGTGGGGGTGGATACAGGTGTGGGGTGGATCCAGTTGATATACAGGTGAGGGGTGGATATAGCTGAGGGGTGGATACAGGTGAGATACAGGTGATATGCAGGTGAGATACAGGTGAGATACAGGTGAGGGGGTGAATATAGGTGAGGGGGTGGATACAGGTGAGGGGGTGGATACAGGTGAGGGGGTGGATTCAGGTGACAATGGGTGGATACAGGTGACCAAGGGTGGATATCGGTGACAAAGGGTGTATACAGGTGAGATACAGGTGAGATACAGGTGAGATACAGGTGTACAAGTTTGTGAATATGGATTGATGAGTGACATTTTCGCCACCTCCAACGTGAGCCCACCACTGGCTACATCTTACCATCGGCTTTCCGCAGAGACCATTCCCTCCGTAACTCCCTGGTCAATTCGTCCCTTCCCAGCCATACCACACCCTCCCCGGGCACTTTCCCTTGCAACCGCAAGAAATGCTACACTTGTCGCTTTACTAACCCCCTACGACTCCATTCAAGGACCCAAGCAGCCGTTCCAGGTGCGACAGAGGATCACCTGCATCTCCTCCAACCTCATCTATTGCATCCACTACTCTGGATGTCAGCTGATCTCCTCGGTGAGATCGAACACATCCGCTCGGTCCGCAATAACCGACCTGATCTCCCGATGGCTCAACACTTTAACTCCCCGTCCTACTCCCGAATCCCAATCCGACCTTTCTGTCCTGGGCCTTCTCCATGACCATAGTGAGCACCATCGTAAATTGGAGGAGCAGCACCTCATATTTCGCTTGGGCAGTTTGCAACCCAGCGGTATGAATATTGACTTCTACAATTTTAGGTTGTCCTTGCTTTCCCCTCCCCTTCCCAGCTCTTCCTCAGCCCCCGGTTTCCGCCTCTTCCTTTCTCCCCCCCCCCCCCCCCTATATCAGTCTGTAGAAGGGTCTCGACCCGAAACGTCACCCATTTCCTTCGCTCCAAAGAAAGCTTTTGATGTGCTGGCCTTTATAAATCCGAGCATTGAGTATAGAAGATGGGATGTAATGTTAAAATTGTACAAGGCATTGGTGAGGACAATTCTGGAGTATGGTGTACAATTCTGGTCGCCAAATTATAGGATGGATGTCAACAAAATAGAAAGAGTACAGAGGAGATTTACTAGAATGTTGCCTGGGTTTCAGCAACTAAGTTACAGAGAATGGTTGAACAAGTTAGGTCTGTATTCTTTGGAGCGCAGAAGATTAAGGGGGGACTTGATAGAGGTCTTTAAAGTGATGAGAGCGATAGACAGAGTTGACGTGGATAAGTTTTTTCCATTGAGAGTAGGGAAGATTCAAACAAGAGGCATGATTTGAGAATTAAGGGGCAGAGGTTTAGGAGTAACATGAGGGGGAACCCCCTTACTCAGAGAGTGGTAGCCGTGTGGAATGAGCTTCCAGTGGAAGTGGTGGAGGCAGGTTCGATGATATAATTTAAAAATAAATTGGATAGTTATATGGACGGGAAATGAATGGAGGGTTATGGTCTGAGTGCAGGTAGATGGGACGAGGGGAAAATAAGTGTTCGGCACAGACTAGAAGGGCCGATATGGCCTGTTTCCGTGCTGTAATTGTTTTATGGATATATAGATGCTGCCTCATTCACCCGCTGAGTTTCTCCAGCATTTTGTGTCTGCCTTGGATTTTCCAGCATCTGCAGTTTCTGCATTAAACATGCGGCATAATTCTGATCCCGTGCCTTCTCCATGGCCATAGTGAGCACCATCGTATATTCGGCTCGAAGGGCCGAATGGCCTACTCCTGCACCTAATTTCAAATTTCTATGTGTCTATGTTTCTGGTCGTCTCTGAGTTGAGGACATCCAAGCAGCCACTTTATGCAAAGAGTCAACGAGGGCAATTATTGTCCCGCAGACAACTACTGCGCCACGTGGATATGGTGATGTGTGCAGCAAACATTGATTGGCCACTGGTATGCGAAGGGTTAATGTGGTCATTGGCTTAATTGAAGCTGGTTAGAAAATTGTCAGCTGCTGGTTATAAAAATGGGAGTTGTGGGAGTGTCTGAGTGCAGTTGTCCTGGACTGTGGATGGGAGCAGTGATCCTGGGCTGTGGATGGGAGCAGTGGTCCTGGGCTGTGCATGGGAGCAGTGGTCCTGGGCTGTGAATGGGAGCACTTGTCCTGGGCTGTGAATGGGAGCACTTGTCCTGGGCTGTGGATGGGAGCAGTGGTCCTGGGCTGTGGATGGGAGCAGTGTTCAGTGTGGCGATAGGGAGTCTGTCTTTGTGTCCAGGGTTTTTAATTATTTATTTTCTAGTGAAATTTGAATTGTGCTGTATCTCAGAACTAAACGGACGTTTCCACTAGTGGAAGAGTTTCGGATCAGAGGGCACAGTGTCAGAATAAAATGATGTAACTTTGAAATCTTACTTGTGGAAATCCTCTACTTGTGGAATTCCACAAAGAGACTTTGTGATGGAAAATATCACATCCTTTTCCTCCAGAGATGGTGCCTGACCCGCTGAGTTTCTTCAGCACTCTTATCAGGGTCTCCTCGATATCCCGCAGCGCCGTTCTTACTCCCCATCCACCTACTCCTTCTGTCACTTCAAACAGAATCACTTCACAACAAGCAATAGATTTAGCTCTTAGGGCTAAAGGAATCAAGGGATGTGAGGAAAAAGCTGGAAAGGGGTACTGATTTTGGATGATCAGCCATGATCATATTGAATGGCGGTGCTGGCTCTAAGGGTCGAATGGCCTACTCCTGCACCTATTTTCTGTGTTTCTATGTTACTCGTATCAACGACGGAGTCCCCCGTGTCCTCACCTTCCACCCTACCAGCTGTCACATACAACAGATAATCCTCCAAACATTTTCGCCACCTCCAACGGCAACCCACTGGCCACATCTTCCCATTCTCCAATTTCAGGTAGTCCTTGTTTTCTCCCTCCTTCCACTTCCCAGCTCTCCCACAACCTATTGTATCTGCCTTTTCCTTCCTTTATCCCGCACCCCCACCCCGACATCAGTCTGAAGAAAGGTCTTGACCTGAAACATCACCTATTCCTTCTCTCCATAGATGCTGCCCACCCGCTAAGTTATTCCATCATTTTTGTCTACCTTCGATTTTTCCAGAATCTGCAGTTCTTTCTTAAACCACACGGTGGGAGTGTTGACCACAAACTGGACGAGCCTGCAGTGCAGCGGTTCACCACACGGCGGGAGTGTTGACCACAAATTGGACGGACCTGCAGTGCGGCGGGTAACCACACGGTGGGAGTGTTGACCACAAATTGGACGGACCTGTTATGTGAATTCACTGCATATTGGGAGCACTGTCTACGAATTAGATGTAATTGTGCTCTTTACTGCAAAATGGTTCTTTATTGATCTGTGATCCTTTTCCTTTCCCCGTAATGCACATATTGTCCAGATTCCAAATTTAGTAAAAACCCTGAAACCAGGGAAGATTTGGGATGAAAATCAAGGTATTGCAGATGCTGGTTTGCAAAACAAGACACAAAGTGCTGGAGTAACTCAGTGGGTCAGGCAGCACCTGTGGAGAACAGGGATAGGTGACGTTTCACAGAGTGCTGGAGTAACTCAGCGGGTCACGTTTGAGGCCCATAGTAAGAGTTACACCATTGGGCAACTCAGTCAGGGTGTTCACTGTTTGTGTGAAGTGTTGTCTTTGATATTGCTGGCATGTTGCTGTGCCAGTTTGATTAATAGTCAATGTATTATTCTACCCTGTAGGATTCACTACTGCAGACACATTTGAATTTCACTGTACCTTACATACAGGGTACATCCACGGACGTTAAACCCATCCTGATATGGTCCACGAAACAGGGTCATATCAGTGCAGGTCCTCGGAGGCCTACGGCAGCGCCTGTGTACAGGGCTGCTCACAAATCTCCTCTCTGCGGAGGGGATTGCGAGGGGTCAGTATGTGACTGACTCCAACCGCGGAAGTATGTCCATGGCACATACTGCAATTCATAACTTGTACGTCTGACGAGCTGCTACCCTACACATATACATCTGTGGCCAGGACAAGCCACATCTGGGGCTGTAAGCCCAGATCCCTGGCATCAGATCTACCAGCTGCACCATTATGCTGGTATCATCAGACTAATTGTATCAGTTCAGGTATTTTGTTATTGGTATCATATATGTATCATCATGCCAAATTTAGTAACGCGTTAAAAGAGAGAAATTACAAGCAATACGCCTATCAATTGTGTAGTGGAATCGGACCTGCCATGGCGGTCTAGATTCCGGGCTTGGAAAACGTTGTTAAGCTGTACCTACCTGTGCGAGCTACAAATGGTGGTGTCATGGTAATTCCGCTCATTAAAGCGACTGTGGAAGATTCTTCCCCAAGACGCCGACTTTATTAATATCAATAATGTGATCAATTATCTGATTTAACTGGGATGGGCATCTTCATTCATGTAAACGTCTTTGCCCATGACAAATAACTGGCAGTTTTTTTCCAGCATTTCTCCCACTATGTCTGGCGTACGTCCTTCCCTGTAGACTGCATTGGCATCGGAAAGGAGCAGGACTCGGAGTCACTAGCATGTGCAGCCTGTTTGGTAAATGAGGATACCAACAGAGCATCAATTTGCACAGCTAATCCTGACGGCTGCTGAAGGAAGCAACTTGACAACCCCAAATCAGAATGAGTGCCATGTCTTGGGCATCGATGTCGCAGTCGAAGACTCGTCGCAGTAAAAGAACGCTCCGTCTTATGGCATGTCAGGCAGCAGCTCCTGGTTCAGGCTTGCAAATTTCCTCCTACTCAAAAGAGCGGAGTGGTAGAGGGTGCTACAGAAGTATGCACATGTGCATGAAGCAACGCCTGGTTCAGGGTTGCACTTCCTCCCACTCTGTTGAACGTAGTGATGGAGATGGTGCTAAAAAAAAAGCACACATGCCTGAGGCAGCTCCTGGTTCAGGTTGCGTTAGTCCTCCCATCTGGATGTATGAAGGATGAAGATGGTTGAGGCAGCTCCTGGTTCAGGTTGCATAAGTCCTCCCATTCGGATGTAT
The DNA here is from genome assembly GCF_028641065.1 of Leucoraja erinaceus. Taxonomy (NCBI): domain Eukaryota; kingdom Metazoa; phylum Chordata; class Chondrichthyes; order Rajiformes; family Rajidae; genus Leucoraja; species Leucoraja erinaceus. The sequence goes on from NW_026575406.1 coordinate 24,410, forward strand.
GAAGATGGAGCCATATATATTATGCCTCCTGTCACGGATGCATACACAGGCAGTTCGTCACATGCCTGCAGCTGCCTTGGTTCAAGGTATGCATTGTCTCCCATCCAAAAGACTATGGGAGATGGTGTTGCACCAGGTCTTGTTATTTACCTCCATTAGTAATATCGATTTGTTCACAGCTCAATTCAATCACCAGTTACGAAAGTGTGTAGACCCAGGGGTAGTAGCGGTAGATGCATTCTCGCTACGTCAGGGAGGAATGTCTTTTATACGTTCCCTCCATTTTGCCTCATCAGACGAGGTTGCTAAAGAACCAGCAAGACTCCGCCTTGGTAATGCCTGAACGGCCTACGCAGCCATGTTTCCCACTCATGTTGGGAATTAGAACATAACCTTTTATGGCTGTCCCCAAACGCAGACATCTGCTGGTTCACCCGTGACTGGGGAGGACCATCCGCTGCATGATCGAATCAAATATTTGATTCAGAGCCTGAGAGACCTTACCTAGGGCTCGGACTGTATGGTCGTACGTTGGTCATGATCACCGAGGCATGGAGAAATAGTGGATCCCCTATATCATTAAGTGGGAAGTGTTCTGTTTACAGTCCAACATATGTATGACGCTACACGTATAACGGATGTTTTTTTTTCCAATTCATCTCTAAACTGTTTTGACGAGGGATAGAGTGTGTGCCAATAGTGCCTTGTCGTCATACTTGTTGCTGGGATCGGAACATCATTTTATCGGATCTCACCCACAGATAGCGTGATTTATGAAACTATCTTCAATTCAAAATCTCCTAGGCAATCTAGAACCGTATGGTAAGGTCACCAAGAGCCTTAGAGGCTCTGAACTAGCTATGTTTGTTAGTTACATAAAACCTCATAAAAAGGTATCAGTACAGACCAGTTAAAACGGTGTCTGGCGGGCAGGAGTGAACACTGACAGTCTCAAATCTCACTCCACCAGGGCTGCAACAACATCAGCAGCAAGGGTTATGTACGTTCCGCTGGACCACAACCTAGCGGCTGAAGGGTGGTCAAACGAACGAACCTTTACAAACATTTCATAACTAACCTTTTGCCAGACCGGGGGTATTTCCCAACTGTATTTTTAGGTTCTGTTTTATAGTTTCCACTTGGATGAAAGGGGTTACTAGAGTTATTATGTGTACATTTAAAAGCATCCGCATGTTTTAAATCTATGTCATGTCTGAATGCTTTTTTAATGTTCACTCGTCTGTGGCCATCTGATGCAGTTGTGTTGTGTGGACTCTTGTTCACGGCATGAAATCACAGAGCTTTAAAATCGTAAGATTAAACGAGAACTTACCAGTTTGAGGTTTGATCTTTATTTTATAAGGAGTTACGATGAGCGATTACGTGCCCCCGCTCCCAACCCTCGTATCATAAAAGTCATCTGGTAGTTGTAGTCCTCTCTAATCTTACTATATTCAGTTCAACAACTGTCATCTGTGATTTCACACAGCTGCTTTGAAGATTGACGCGCATGCGGGCTGACGGCCTTCTTCACGTAATCGATCATCGGAACTCCTCATAACATAAAGATCAAACCTCAAACACGTAATTTCTCGTTTAATCTTACTATTTACTCTGTCTATCACAACCCTTAAAATATAAATTTACTCGGTCTTTGCAAAAATACATCTCCTATTTTCCCAGCACACAAGGGTCATTTAAATGTCCCACTGGATAAACGATAATGGTCCCTTGGCCAGCTCACACTCCCTCCCGCTTTCATGTTATCTCTAGGGGATGGCATTCAAACCCCCTCCATGGCCTATTTTTTAATGGTTTTGCTGTTACACTGACAACATTTCTCAAAGGATTGTTACATCTGCTGACTTTATCAAAGACTAGTCACCTCAGTTTTTATAAACATAAGAAATCCTACATACAAAGGTCACATATTCCTCATCCAACCACCTTCTGGCCTTCACATATGTCTTTCCTCTTATCCCAACACGAGTATAATTAAACGTATCAAACTTAATACAGCATCCATTATTATTCCAGCTTCCTGGTCCTGGATGTGTAAAAAGTCCATAAATCTAGAGTCATGGCATTACAACACTTCGCAAGAATGTGACATCGAGAAAGAGCAAGTGAACAATAACCAAATGATATGAGAGTCCCACCACTGCCTTATCAGACTTTTAAATACAGATTATATAAGATACATGTAATATAGAAGATAATATTTACTATAATCACAAGCCACTAAGTTTCACGTTTGCCAAGGTTTCAGACCCGTGGGCTGCACGGCAGCAGAGGAAGTTGGTGCACGTGTCATAGTACATCACCTCCATCCGTTTCGTCGAGGGCAAGTACAACAGGGTGGCAGACACCTTAGCTCGACCTGCAGTTCACGCCGTTGTCCAAGTAGCTGAGGGTATTGATTATTCTGTCCTGGTAGCCGCACAGCTGGCCGCCTATCGCACCGCGGTATCGGGTTTGCTATTGAAAGAAGTTGTATGTGGTCCTGGGCGCGCTACGCTGCTGTGCGATATATCACTGGATTTCCGAGACCCATCGGCCCAGTCGCCTGGCAATGCAGGGAGTTTGAGGTGCCCCATGGGCTTGCGCATCCCTCCATCCTGGCGACAACAGTCCTTGTAGCATCCTGCTTCATGTGGGATGGGCTGCAAAAGGAAGTTGGACATTGGGCTCGCACCTGCATCCTGTGTGAGACCGTTCGTGTGCCGTTGCTGGAGTTTACCATCCCTGGCCAGCGGTTCGACCACATTCACGTGGACATCGTGGAGTCTCTGCCACCGTCCCGGGGCATGACCTATCTCTTCACCATCGTGGACCGCTTCACGTGGAGGCTGATACCTCAACGGCCACTTGTACTTGGGCCTTGGTTGCGCACTAAATCGCCCGTTTCCGGGTGCCGCTGGACATAACATTTGACCGGGGGCCTCAGTTCACGTCGGAACTGTGGTCAGCCACGGCATGCCTCACAGGGGTTCGCCTAGACCACACGACGGCGTATCATCCGCAGGTTCAATGATTCATACTGGGTGGACGCTCTGCCGTGGGTTTTGCTGGGGATCCGTATCGCACCCAAGGAGGACTTGGCCTCCTCCTCCGCCGGGTTGGTATATGGGTCAGCGTTGATGGTGCCCGTGGAATTCATCCCGCCGGCACGGGGCCGGGTGGAGCAGCCTTCGGACGCTCTACAACATCTTCGGCAGACGGCGGGCAAGCTGGAGCCGGTGCCCACGTCTCGTCCTGGGTCCTTCCGTCCACATGTTCCCTCTGCTCTGGAGGACTGCGTAAGGATGCTTATCGGGCACCTCTCCAGCGGCCGTTCGAGGGTCACTTCCAGGTCCTGGAACATGAAGGAGCGTGAGACTGTTTCGTTTGCGCGGCTGATGTCGGCGTATATTGACATTGATCGGCCAGTACTGATGGTGCGGCCCTGTAAGTAAGGGCATCCTCCGTCCAGGGTACCTCTTCCAGTGGTTACTCTGTCCCCTGCATCTGTTGGTCGGTTTCCCGTTCGTGTGCCGGGCATGATGCGCACCGGGTATAGTCACCGCGTATGCCCTCCTGTCCATTTCGTGCCTCTGGTTCTGGGGGAGGGGGGGGGGGGGTTCCTGTGGCGGTCCCTGGGGGTTAGGCCACTCATTGTGTCATCCCACTCGGCTCTTGAGGGACAGGGACGAAAGTCTGCCCACAGGGTTTCCCAGATCCTGCTCGAGGGCGTTCTGTCTGTGTGTTTGTGACGAGTCATTAAACTACTTCTGAACCTGCCTGGCGTCTGGCCTTTTACTGACCTCGCCCAGGCCACTACAGGGTTATGGTGAGTGCTGTGTAGCCTTCTGTGATTGTTGGAAAGAACTTGTTTTGAAGCCTAACAGACTTTAAGCTCTAGTACCTTCTACCCCATGGTAGGAAGAAGATGGAAGCGTGTTGGTCCTTCGGGGTATCAGCTGCTTGTTTCGATGCAGCGCCTCCCATAGGCCCGTCTATGCATTTTTTTTCCCAAACGGCAATCCACCATTCGTAACTGAAGACAAGCACCTCATGTTTCACAAATATTTTACACCCTGGGTTTCAATCTTCAAGTAAATTCAACGAATACGCCCCCCCCCCCTCCATTCTTTCCCATTCCTCTGACCCCCCCCCCCCCAATATTTTTCGCAGTACACCTAGTGATCCACCTCACGAGTCACACGTTTCCCAACATCTCCCCTCACTTATTTTCATATCCGTCACCCCTTTGTCTCCATTTCCTCTCCAGCCTTTATACTAACTCCACCCATTTTCCATTCTCCGCACGCATATACATCCATTACTTTGCCCAAACCCACATACCTTTTCCAACGTTTTCCTCATAATCCTATCATAAGATGTATAGTGTTTAAGAACGAACTGCAAATGCAGGAGAAATCGAAGGTAGACACAAATGCTGCAGAAGGGTCCCGACCCGACCACATTCCTTTGCTCCATGGATGCCGCTTCACCCGCTTCACCAACAATTTTGTCTACAAGATATACAGAGCGTTTTTTTTTAAACCGCGATCATTGAAGGAATTGAACAGGAGAGTGGTGGAAGCAGAGAAGATAGCATCGTGTAAGATACATTAAATGAATATGCAGCGACTAAGGTGGTATGAAACCTGTGCAGGCAGTTGAGATTAGTTAATCTTGGGAACATTTTCGACACAAAGCTTGTTGGACAAAGGACCTTTCAGTATTCTATCAGTTTGAAGAGAGTCACGTCCCGGAACGCCCTAAAGCCGTTCCATCCACAGATGGCTCGCCGTGAAGGACAACACATTGTTATGTGTTCAAAACTCCGACATCTTCTCTTATATTTTATAGACAATAGACATAGGTGCTGGAGTTGGCCATTCGGCCCTGCGGGCCAACACCGCCATTCAATGTGATCACAGCTGATCATCCACAATCAGTACCCCGTTCCTGCCTATTCCCCTTATCCCCCGACTATGCTATCTTTGAGAACTCTATTTAACTAACTCTTTAAAGCATCCAGAGAATTGGCCGCCACTGCCTTCTGAAGCAGAGAATTCCACAGATTCACAAGGCTCTGGGCGAGAAAGTATTTCCTCGTCTCAGTTCTAAATGGCCTACCCCTTGTTCTTAAACCGTGGCCCTTGGTTTTGGACTCCCCCGACATCGGGAACATGTTTCCTGCCTCTACAAAGTCCAATCCATTCAGAAACCCATTACTGTCCAAATCCTCCCATCACCACCCCTTTCTGCTTTCCACAGAGACTGTTCCATCCGTAACTCCCTGGTTAATTCGTCCTTTCCCATCCAAAGCTCCCCCCCCCCCCCCCCCCCCCCATGAGATAAAATCTCAGTGCAACTTGAAGCGTGGCACCGACATCATCAGTGCGTCCGCAGTATATGGGGTTTCCTTGTGAAATTAAGAAATCAGCGGATTAAGGGAATCCGCCAAACAACACGACGTGGACCTAATGTGGAATTTGAAAGAATATTAGCTCTGTTAGAAGACTGCGGCTGCCAGTTTTGATCTCTCAGTTTCGCTACAATTCCTACCCATTGGATATCTCAGGCACTTCCCTGAATTAATTGCAACCTGTTGCAGCGGGTGTTGCTCGGCTGATGCTATCGTGTTGTGAATAATCTCAAAATCTCTATTTTTAACTCTGTTGAAATCTCACTGTCTGCGTAGAGATGGCAATTAGTATTAATTGGTATAAAATCTCTGAGACTGTTCTGGTCCAAACATTTCATTCTGAGGCACAATACATTCAAGTTAACGAAACGGCCAGTTAACGAGTTAAGTCATTTCATTGAAATGTGTTGTTAAAATCTCATCCGATGCCTTTTGAAACTCCAAATGCCTTACCTCCAACCAGAATACCTAAATTTAATCTGTCAGTTTCATCTTGAGCTTTCATTTGTCTATTGCTATAATACGTACACAAATCGAACAGATGGCTGTGCCAGAACTCTCTGTAGTTTAGAAGTCTGAGGGGGGAATCTCATAGAAATCTATCGAATAAAGAAAGGCTGCGGGAGAGTGGACGTGGAGAGGATGATTGCAGTATATGGACAGTCGAGGATTAGAGGGCACATCCTCAGAATAAAATTGTGTATATTTTAAATGTAGATGAGGAGGAATTTATTAAGCCAGTTTCGGAGGCCAGACGGTTTCGGAGGCCAAGTAATTCAGTATGTTTATGACGGAGTTTGACAGATTCTTGATTAGTATGGTTATTAAAGTGTATGAGGGGGACACATGAGAATGGGATTGCGAGGGAATAATAGATCTGCCATGATCGAATGGCGCAGTATAGTCGATGGTCCGAATTGTCTAATTCCGCTCATATGTCGTATGATCCTATGATCAATAAAGACCAGTTGAAGAAAATCTATCCTGGAACTATTGTACGAATGCATTCCCTTCCTATCAACAGTGAAGTGTTAGGAAATATTCCAGCTTCTGTAAACAAGACGATATCACGGTCATAACCAAGCAAATATTCAGCAAGATTCAACTCCATGTATAATTTGACTGCTCAAATGACGACTGTCCCAGAAATATTCAAATGATCGTTTCCTTAGCATCTGTGCGTATTAGGTTTGAAGTGGTCAGATAAATGCTGTTGCTGTTAACCTACGAAATATAGTCGGCTTAATTGATTGTTAGCGGAAAAGCACATAGTTTATAATATACTAACTGGGAATCTCCCGATTGAGGTAAACATTGCATTTCATATTTTCTGCTTTTCGTTTTTCTTTTCACTAATGTTGTCATGCTGATAGATTAACTTCGATTGAACAGCCTTCGTTGTCCGAAAGTTAAACAGACACTTGAGAAACAACTAGATCCCATGGATGATCAGCCATGATCATATTGAATGGCGGTGCAGGCTCGAAGGGCCGAATGGCCTACTCCTGCACCTAATTTCTATGTTTCTATCCCATGGAATTCAAACTGAACTTTTTATTAAAGGAGTGCTCTCGTGGAAGTGTTAGGATTACGTTGTGGAGAACGTGCGGGGCCAATGAGAAATTTCGTCATGGGGTGATAGGAAACAGAAGGCCGTTCTGCGAAAATAATCAAATCCAAATCAGTATTATTCTGGAAAGACTATAGAGACGATTTAAGAGTGAGTTGCCAGGACCGGGGTCAGAGCTACATAGAGAGATTGGGCCGGCTTGGACTTTAATAGTTGGTGCACCGGAGGCTGAGGTGTGATCTACAAAAGTGTACACAATCATGAAGGATGCGATTAGTTTCTCTATAAAAACAAATAAAATGTGCTGGTCATCTTGCTTCCCTTCATTTATATAATGTACAACGTGAAACGAGGCCATCCTGTCCATCGTGTCCATGGTGACTTACTGTGAACCTCATATAAATAATCACTTCCCCTTAATTTTCCTGTAACTTCTCTCACGAGTGCCCTGATTCCGTTTCGACTCACACGCCCGTGGTAATTTACGAAGGGCAAATTAACCCCAATTAACTGCGGGACGTTTTGGAATGAAGGAGGAAACAGGGCAGGGCACCCGGAAGAACTCCGCGTAGTCACAGGGAGAACATATAAACTCCGAAAAGAACGTTGCCGATGTCAGGTTCGAGCCGCGCTCTGTTGTAGTCGCCCATCCTGCCGCGACATTGCGCTACCTTTGAACATATTTGATACATGCCCAATTTTTTATTACGGTCCCCGGATCTAAATGTCCTGAAATCCAAGATGTGTGTGTCATTGAACAAAAATCATTTTATCTGGATGCCTCACAGCATGAGAACAACTCCGTCTAAGACCGCAGGTAAATGCAGAGTATTGTGGACGTAGCCCAGACCATTACACAAACCAACCTCCCTTACATTCACTGCATCTATAACTCACCTTGCCTCGGCAACATTATCACGGACGAGTCGCATCATGGTCACTTCCTCTTCCCCCCTCTCCCATAATTCAAAATGTGTAGATGTGTGAATACACACACCTCCCGATTGAGGAACAGTTTCTTCCCAGCTGTTATCAGGCAACTGAAACACCCTACCGCAAGCAGAGAGCACTCCTGAACTGTTACCTACTTCATTGGTGACCCTCGGATTATCTTTGATCGGATGTAATTGTTATAAAGTTGTATTTATGGCATGAGTGCAGGCAGGTAGGACTAAGGGAAAATAATTGTTCGGCATGGATTTGTAGGGCCGAGATGGCCTGTTTCCGTGCTGTAATTGTTATATGTTATATGGTTATATGGTTATATGTTATATATTTTGTTAGGGGGTCGGATAGGCGAATTTGTGGACGCAGTCGGTAGACCAGGATGGTGGTCTGACTTCCTGGTTCCAAGGTCTCGGACGTGTCTCAACGCGACCAAGATATCCTGAAATCAGTGGGAGAGGAGCCTGAGGTCGTGGTACATATAGGTACCAATGACATAGGTAAAAAAAAAGGAAGAGGTCCTGAAGGGAGGATTTAGGGAGTTGGGAGGAGAGTTAAGGAGAAGGACCAAAAGGGTAACAATCTCAGGATTACTACCTGTGCCACGTGAGAGTAGGAATGGAACGAGGTGGAGGATAAATGCGTGGCTGAAAGACTGGTGCAGAGGGCAGGGATTCAAGTTTCTGGATCATTGGGACTTATTTTGGGGAAGGTGGGACCCGTACAGAAAGAACCCGAGGGGGACCAATATCCTGGCGGGGAAATTTGCAAAGGCTACTGGGAAAACTTTAAACTAGAATGGTTGGGGCGTGGGACTCAAATAGAGAAAGCTAGTAGACAGAATGGGAGGCAGGAAACAGAAAAGGGAAGCACTCGGACACAAGAGGAGAAAGAAGAAAAAGGAAATAAACAGAGAATAAGAGGCGGGGGGGTTCTCAAATGTGCATATTTTAATGCTAGGGGCATTGTAAGAAAGGTGGATGAGCTTAGAGTCTGGATATACACCTGGAAGTATGATGTTGTGGCGATCAGTGAAACATGGTTGCAGGAGGGCTGTGATTGGAAACTAAATATTCCAGGATTTCGCTGCTTCAGGTGTGATAGAATTGGAGGGGCAAGAGGTGGAGGTGTTGCATTGCTAGTCAGTGAAGATATTACAGCAGTGCTTTGGCAGGATAAATTGGAGGGCTCATCTAGGGAGGCTATTTGGGTGGAACTGAGAAGTGGGAAATGTGTAGCAACCCTTATAGGGGTGTATTATAGACCGCCAAATAGGGATCGAGAATTGGAAGAGCAAATATGTAAGGGGATAGCAGATATTAGTAGTAAGCACAAGGTAGTGATTGTGGGAGATTTCAACTTTCCACATATAGACTGGGAAACACATTCTGTAAATGGGCTGGATGGTTTGGAGTTTGTAAAATGTGTGCAGGATAGGTTTCTGCAGCAATACATAGAGGTACCTACTAGAGGAGAGGCAGTGCTGGACCTCCTGTTAGGAAATGAGACAGGACAGGTGGCGAAGGTATGCGTTGGGGAGCACTTCGGGTCCAGTGATCACAATACCATTAGTTTCAATATAATTATGGAGAGGGTCAGAACTGGACCTAGGGTTGAGATTTTTTGATTGGGGAAAGGCTAACTTTGATGAGATGCGAAATGATTTAAAAGGAGTGAACTGGGACATTTTGTTTTATGGGAAGGATGTAGAAGAGAAATGGAGGACATTTAAAGGGGAAATTTTAAGAGTACAGAATCTTCATTTTCCTGTTCGGTTGAAAGGAAACAGTAAAAATTGGAAAGAGCCCTGGTTTTCAAGGGAAATTGGACATCTTGTTCGGAAAAAAGAGGGAGATCTACAATAATTATAGGCAGCATGAAGTAAATTAGGTGCTTGAGGAGTATAAGGAATGTAAAAAGAATCTTAATAAATAAATTAGAAAAGCTAAAAGAAGATATGAGGTTGCTTTGGCAGTAAGGTGAAAGTAAATCCAAAGGGTTTCTACAGCTATATTAATAGCAAAAGGATAACGAGGGATACAATTGGTCCATTGGAGAGACAGAGTGGACATCTATCTGCAGAGCCAAAAGAGATGTGGGAGATATTGAACAATGTCTTTTCTTCGGTATTCACCAAGGAGAAGGATATTGAATTAGGTGAGGTAAGGGAAACTAGTAGAGTAGCTATGGAAACTATGAGTTTCAAAGTAAATGAAGTACTGACACTTTTGAAAAATATAAAAATGGATAAGTCTCCAGGTCCTGACAGGATATTCCCTGGGACATTGAGGGAAGTTAGTGTAGAAATAGGCGGGGATATGACAGAAATATTTCAAATGTCATTAGAAACGGCAATAGTCCCCGAGGATTGGCGTACTGCGCATATTGTTCCATTGTTTAAAAAGGGTTCTAAGAGTAAACCTAGCAGTTATAGACCTGTTAGTTTGACTTCAGTGGTGGGCAAATTAATGGAAAAGACACTTAGAGATAATATATATATATAAGCATCTGGATAAACAGGGTTTGATTGGGAACAGTCAACATGGATTTGTGCCTGGAAGGTCATGTTTGACTAAACTTCTTGAATTTCTTGAAGAGGTTACTAAGGAAATTGACGAGGATAAAGCAGTGGATGTTGTCTATATGGACTTTAGTAACGCCTTTGACAAGGTTCCTCGTGGAAGGTTGGTTAAGAAGGTTCAACTGTTTGGTATAAATGCAGGAGTAGCACGATGGATTCAACAGTGGCTGAATGGGAGAAGCCAGAGGGTAATGGTGGATGGCTGTTTGTCGGGTTGGAGGCAGGTGACTAGTGGGGTGCCTCAGGGATCTGTGTTGGGTCCTTTGTTGTTTGTCATGTACATCAATGATCTGGATGAAGGTGTGGTAAATTGGATTAGTAAGTATGCAGATGATACCAAGATAGTTGTGGATAATGAAGAGGATTTCCAAAATCTACAGTGATTTAGGCTATTTGGAAGAATGGGCTGAAAGATGGCAGATGGAGTTTAATGCTGATAAATGTGAGGTGCTACACCTTGGCAGGAGAAATCAAAATAGGACGTACATGGTAAATGGTAGGGAATTGAAGAATGCTGTTGAACAGAGGGATCTGGGAATAACCGTGCATAGTTCCTTGAAGGTGGAATCTCATATAGACAGGGTGGTAAAGAAAGCTTTCGGTATGCTAGCTTTTATAAATCATAGCATTGAGTATAGAAGCTGGGATGCAATGTTAACATTGTATAAGGCATTGGTGAGACCAAATCTGGAGTATAGTGTACCATTTTGGTCGCCCAATTATAGGAAGGATGTCAACAAAATAGAGAGAGTACAGATGAGATTTACTAGAATGTTGCCTGGGTTTCAACAACTAAGTTACAGAGAAAGGTTGAATAAGTTAGGTCTTTATTCTCTGGAGCGCAGAAGGTTAAGGGGGGACTTGATGGAGGTCTTTAAATGATGAGAGGGATAGACAGAGTTGATGTGGACAAGCTTTTCCCTTTGAGAATAGGGAAGATTCAACCAAGAGGACATGATTTCAGAATTAAGGGACAGACGTTTAGGGGTAACATGATGGGGTACTTATTTACTCAGAGAGTGGTAGCGGTGTGGAATGAGCTTCCAATGGAAGTGGTGGAGGCAGGTTCGTTGGTATCATTTAAAAATAAATTGGATAGGCATATGGATGAGAAGGGAATGGAGGGTTATGGCATGAGTGCAGGCAGGTGAGACTAAGGGAAAATAATTGTTCGGCATGGACTTGTAGGGCCGAGATGGCCTGTTTCCGTGCTGTAATTGTTATATGGTTATATGGTTATATGGACTTCACTGGCTTTTCTGCTCACTAAATGTTATTATCTTATATATCTATACAATGTAAAGGGCTCGATTGTAATCATGTATTGTCTCTCCGCTGACTGGTTATCACGCAACAACAGCGTTTTACTCTACCTCGCTGCACATGGCCATACGCTTAAACTGTACCGAAATGAAACTGAAAGGAAACAATTGCCATGCACTGATTAAAACGTGATCGTTAAATCTCTCCCCAATCGCCTTCCCAGATGGACTTGGCAGGATTCTGAAACTATGCCAGGTGTTTCAGGGAAATTCGACGACTCTACCATCACGTATATGAATGTGCTATACCGCATATTTCTGTAACGCCACTATCGATGGCTATAGGGATCGCCTACATTGCCAGAGTGACGCCACACGCAGACTAGATAGACGCGTGGTTTCGCTTGGTTTTATTCCAGCGCAATGGTTTGAACAATGTAGCCCATGCACAACCATTCTACAAACATCATGCCCTCCCTTGCCTACCGACCACCCCTCCACCTCCCCCACGCGGTCTCATTACACGCGCACGTATCCCCCTCCCCCCTCTTGCCTACACGTTGTGCTCCTCCGTTCTCCCTAGCTTCCTTTGTCTCATTTTAATTTCTGTCCTTCTCCACCCACCTGCCAATTAATATCCCTTAGTATGAAGAAGGAGCTCGACACCAAACGTCACAAATTTATTATTAACAAAGTTGCTGCCTGATCTGCTGAGTTACTCCAGCATGTTGTCTCTATCTCCCTCACCACAATCCACCCGCCCCCATTCCCTTTTCTGTCTCTTTCACAGATGCGGCCTGAACCGCTGATTTAAACCCGCATGTTGTGTATTAATTAGATCCCTATTTTTATACTGTGGACTAAATGTGTTTAAACGTGAATTCGATGATTTCCGGTGTGGCCATGTTGTGGTAAAGGCACAGCATTGAACTCAGCTCCCGTGAAATCGCGTAAAAAGCCGTTTTAATGTCGGGAACGATTATCAAGAATACTCACCGAGTGCTGCTTGGCGTCGCGGGACGACGTCATCAGAAATCGAAGAAAAAATCGGAGTTTAACGGGACCTTTAGAGGAGAAAAGGAAAACTCACACGAGGACACAGGAAGGCTACTTTCAGACTTCAGGTTCAAGAAGACTTTGAAGCTCTTCAATCAACAACTGAAAGCTCAGAAGAAGAGCCTATTTTTCAACAAGCAGTATCTGAAATGGCTACAAGAGGAGAGGCAAAAGAAAAGGAGAAGGAGAAGGAGCTGAAACAGCTGGAACAAACGGTAAGAGCTAATCTTACTAAAGATCGTACTAAAGAATTCTCCGAAATGTTTGCCAGTATTAATACTACACTGGAGAACAATCTCTCTAAACTGGGAGTTAATTTATCTAAGAAAATTGATACTGCTCTGGAAGAATCAAGGGAAATGTATACTTCTCTGAAGCAGAAATTCAGTGACTTTGATCAGAGAACAACACTGGAATTTGAAAGATTAGAAAGTGATTATAAAAAAAATTGATACAAAGAAATATGAAACAGTCTAACATCTTGACAGAAGAGATTACGACTGAAATGAAGGAGATGGCTCGTAAAATATCGATGTTGAAAAAGGAACAACGTGATAATCGGGAGCAATTGATTAAATTGACGGACAAATGTCAAATTTGGAAGCGAGATCAAGGACTGTAGGAGTAAAGGAGGGACGAGAGCAAGGAATTGATATGCCGGAGCTTGTCTCTTTGTCTCTAAAATAATCAAAGAGGTTTTTAAGCTGAAGGAAAATGTGAGGATTGATGTGGCTCATATAGTCCCCCCCCTCCCCCGAAGAGAAACAAATGCTCCCCCAAGACAAATTATTGCGAAGTTCTTAGATATTTCAACCCCGGGAAAACTCCTGAAGATGATACCATACGGTGAGAGGTTTATATTCGAGTGAGATTCTATAGGGACTACCCTCGCGAAGTAATGGAGAAAAGGAATTAATTCAATAAAAGCAAGTAATACTTCGCAAGACAACGGTGAGCTACGGCGTGGTCTACCCGGAAAATATGATGATTTCTTACAAAACAACTCAACGTTCATTCAGGGATCCGGAGAAGGCACTTAAGTATGCACAAGAGATCGTACAGAAAATTGAGAAGGATGAGGGGTAAAACTTTCAATAAAAGTCTGTATTACAATTAAGATGGCAGACCTGCTTCAGACACTAACCAGACATGCTTATCTCAATGGAATGTGTTTTCAACGACAGAGTTCAGATTTCACCGTGAATGGAAAATTAGAAGATATACAACTGAAGAAAAAATGACAGGCTGAAGAAAAACAGCAGAACTGATATTATGGACTGAATTTAAAGCTTTAAATATTATAATGTAGATTAAATAGTAAATAACTAACTAATTATATGAAGCTAATATTACGATTCGAGGTTGAAGCTATCATATAAGCATGATACTATTATACTAACATGACTAACACACATATTAATTAATTGAGACTGGGGGATAAAGCTTTTATAGGGGAGTAGATGTTTATTACTAACAGTTAAATCATTCTAATATACCTTAAATGTAAGGAAATGCAGTGGCTTGCAAAAGTTTTCGTACCCCTTGAACTTTTCCACACTTTGTCACGTTACAACCACAAACGTAAATGTATTTTATTGGGATTTTATGTGATAGACCAACACAAAATGGTATAATTGCATGACTTCTTTAAGAGCTAGTCTTTGCAAAGACAGAGATATAATTGGATCCCATTGACGAAGTAATGTGAGAACTACGCTCATATCCCAGATTTCCGTATACCTATGATTAAGAGGATTACAGTTAAACATATATTTCATGAACCGGGATATTAATGGATGAGACCCAACATAATTTTGTCCCGAACCCTGCCATAAATAGGACGATAAAGCACTCGTGGCACTGTTGATGGCACTATAACTCAGTTGCTCATCAAGATATAGTGTGGCAAGGAACTCCAATACATCAGGTATGCTTGCAATGTGATAAGATACATTTTACTGCAACCAGAACCTCTCCCATTTCCTGATATGAGATACGTATTGTTTCTTAGTACAATCCCTCCAGGCCGCAGTAATCACATCCACCGTACGACCTGATAGTCCGTGCCCCTGGAACGGTCTCTCAGAATGCGCAAATCAACAGATTAATACGATCATGTAAAGGATGACTCTCTCCTGTCACAAAGTGAAGCAACAAGTTGCTATATTTGGAGATAACCATAAACGGTTGTGTGATCAGTCTGAGAACCAGTGGGAACCATGGTTGTGTAGGCCAGTCGGGGACTACCAAAACGCCTGAGGCGGAGTCCTGCTCAATCTTAATGAGACATCGACTGATGAGGCATAATGGGGGAAAATAATAAAATAACATACCACCCCAATGTAGCGAGAATGCATCTATCGCTGGATCCGGTTCCCATGAAACATACTTTGGTAACTGGTGATTTAGCCTGGATGCAAATAAATCAATATCCGGCAAACCATACCTGGCGACAACATCCTTAAACATTTCTGGATTCAACATCCACTCTGTGTTGTCATTGAATTTTCGTGACCTCGTGTCTGCCACCATGATATATCTACCTGGTAAGTAGATCGCTGAAATACAGATGTTTCTTGCAATACACCAATGCCAAAATTAGGTTAACTAGCTTATCACATGATACCGACTTGATTCCGCCCATGTGATTGACGTAAGCAGCTGATGTGGTGTTATCAATCTGGAGCTGAATATGCAAATCATGCATAGCAAAACAACATGCTTTTAAGCCATAGGATGTCCCAGCAATTTTAAATAGTTAATCCCGTGCAATTGAAGGATTAACGCCTCATGCACATTCCATCTGCCGCCGCAGCTTGAATTGGTATCAGTGGCTCCCCATCCCAAGGCACTAACATCAGTTTGTAAAACAATTGAAGGTTGACTAATCACAATTTTACTAGAGCAACGTGAAACATTCGCTATCCACCACTCAGTAATGGCTTCAACTGGCAACCGCATGAGTCTATCGTAATGACCTGCATGTGTTTTGAGTGCCTGTTCCTTAATACGTTGCAAATGTTGATAATGCAAAGTCCCAAATTGTACTACTGGGAAAGCAGCCACTGATTTGCCATTTACACTAGCCACTCGTCGAATGGGGGATTGCTGCTCATCAACAAGATTGCTACAAGCTCCCATTAATTATAATCTCTTGCCTCGAGGCAGAGTCACTAAGATGTGAGTTGATTCAATGGTGAACCCCAAATAATCAATGATTCCAGATGGTATCAATTTGGATTTAGCTGGATGGATACGAAACCCCAACCTCTCAAACATATGTTTAGTAACTGAAACAGATAATTCAGCTGCTTCCTGAGTCTTGCCATTGATTAGAACATCATTCAAATAGGCCATCACAATATGATTCTGAGCCCGGAGTAAACCCAACACTGGTTTCAACAACTTTGTAAATAGTCTAGGAGCTGAGGTTAATTAACCATATAACCATATAACCATATTACAATTACAGCACGGAAACAGGCCATCTCGGCCCTACAAGTCCGTGCCGAACAATTTTTTCCCCCTTAGTCCCACCTGCCTGCACTCATACCATAACCCTCCATTCCCTTCTCATCCATATGCCTATCCAATTTATTTTTAAATGATACCAATGAACCTGCCTCCACCACTTCCACTGGAAGCTCATTCCACACCGCTACCACTCTCTGAGTAAAGAAGTCCCCCCTCATATTACCCCTAAACTTCTGTCCCTTAATTCTGAAGTCATGTCCTCTTGTTTGAATCTTCCCTATTCTCAAAGGGAAAAGCTTGTCCACATCAACTTTGTCTATCCCTCTCATCATTTTAAAGACCTCTATCAAATCCCCCCTTAAATTTCTGCACTCCAGAGAATAAAGACCTAACTTATTCAACCTATCTCTGTAACTTAGTTGTTGAAACCCAGGCAACATTCTAGTAAATCTCCTCTGTACTCTCTCTATTTTGTTGACATCCTTCCTATAATTGGGCGACCAAAATTGTGCACCATACTCCAGATTTGGTCTCACCAATGCCTTGTACAATTTTAACATTACATCCCAGCTTCTATACTCAATGCTCTGATTTATAAAGGATTTATCAGGAAAAACTCTTGGAAGTGTCATCTGATCGTGGCCTCCAGATGATGTTTGCCATGTTCACACTTACACAGTTTTGGGTGTGTGTGAAGCAGGTGCACCCTGACCTGGGACAGAAAGCTTTAGAGCAGCTACTACCCTTTGCCTCCATATATTTATGTGAGGCCTCCTTCTCTGCAATGACTGTGATCAAAACAAAGCAGAGAAACAGACTGTGCCTGGAGAAGAGCTTGGTAACAGCAGTTGCCTCCCTGCCACCAAGAATGAAAAAGATCCTCAGTGAAGCACAAGCCCAAGTGTCTCACTAAAATGTCTCACTAAGTGCAAAAACACTCAGTTCTGTGCAACAATGCAATATTCAGTGTCGACAGTATGTAATGTTAAGATGTCAGTCTTTTTGATTCTTAAAAATATATTTTAAGATGATAAATATTTTTATTATTTTATTTTTAGCTATTATCTGCTTTTATTTAAAATTAAGTTAATGATTTATTTTTGAGCACAGATCTTTACTATGACCCCAAAAGAGGACACTTTATGTTGATAATTATTTTTATGTGCACAAATCTTTATTTATAATTAAGTTAATTATTTCTTTCTTTTTTTTAGTTATATCTTTTTATTTCCAAATAGTTCAAGAGAGACCACTACAAATGAGCAGTGTTTTGCACATTTATGGAGTTTTAAATGGTTCATTTTACAGTTTTAAATAGTTATATGGTCACTGTTTTCACTACATTAGTTTGAATCACTACATTTTAGTGAAGAGAAATATTTGCAATAAATTTAGTCATGGATTATTAACATTTAAAATGTTCGAAATAGTTTTTTTTCAAATGTTTGAATTTTGTATGTGTTTATCAGTTCCAAAGTTTAATAAATCAGACACTGGTGGCACAGTGCTCTGCTTTAAGTTTTTTTTTCAACCAGAAATGCTTTGCGCTGGTCAGGGGGTACGGCTGAAAAAATATTTCACAGGGGGTATATCACTGAAAAAAGGTTGAGAACCACTGGTGTAAATGACCGACTCATCCGTCTAGGCTGTCCACACAGCGGTACAGAGAAAGCTGCCACACACACACACACGCACACTTTATTGAAGTGCTTGTTTATCAAGTAATTCAAGAGAGCAGATCTCCCATCGTGCAGTGTAAAGCTGGTACCGGTACAAAGTGGAATCAACACTTCAATGAGCAGCAGGGACTGTTATTAAAAATGACCAGTTTATTGGACAGGCAATTCTATGATGTTTTCCTCTTAATCTGTATCTTTGAGAAATGTGGACACCTGTTGATGTTTCATTCATCTGATTCAAGGCCAGAGTTTAGTGGTGACTAAATATCCAAACAGTTGTCAGGTCACCGTTTAAAAGCAGTTTATTTGTTAGAGAGAGAGAGAGAGAGAGAGAGAGAGAGAGAGAGAGAGAGAGAGAGAGAGAGAGAGAGAGAGAGAGAGAGAGAGAGAGAGAGAGAGAGAGAGAGAGAGAGAGAGAGAGAGAGAGAGAGAGAGAGAGCAGCAGCACTACCCGTTACACCACCGTGCCGCACTAGTGTGTGAACGGACGATCGCTGGTCACATGTTCTAGGGGCAGAATGAGGCCACTCGGCCCATCAAGTTAACTCCGCCATTCAATCATAGCTGATCTATCTCTCCCTCCTAACCCCATTCTCCTGCCTTCTCCCCATAACCCCTGACACCCGCACTGATAGTAAGATTAAACGAGTACTTACCAGTATGAAGTTTGATCTGTATTTTATGAGGAGTTACGGTGAGGTATTACGTGAAGATCCCAGCCCAGTGCGCAGGTGCGGCATACTTCGAAGCAGCGGTGTGAAATCACAGGATAGACACAATATTTGAAGTAAGATAGCAAAGATCATGAGACATCAGTTTATTAGTTTGATCTATATATTGAGGATGGGAGCGGAGGGCACGTAATACCTCACCGTAACTCCTCATAAAATACAGATCAAACTTCATACTGGTAAGTACTCGTTTAATCTTACTATTTTACTTCGGAGTCACGTGAGTGATTCCGTGAAGACTTCAAAGGTCTGTGATTTCAAACCGTGTAACAGTTTTTATTTCACTCACTGCCGAAGGTTTTGAGGGAGGAAGTGTTATCGTAATCAACCAGTGGATCTGCTTTCACAAGAAACAGAAAGGTATTTGTTAACAATAACAACATAAAGAGCTCCCCTGAGCTTAAATTAATATTGCAGTTTGTAATATTCTTTCTGCAATTAAATCAGGTTTATCAACGGTTTACAATAAAAAATGTTCTGAACGTCGTTCCCTTGACCATTCTGCCGTATTGAGAATGTGGTCAACCGGGATGTCCATTCGTTCAGCCGCTGATATCAATGCTGCCCTAGTGGAATGGGATTAAAATGTATTATTATCTATTCCGGCAGCTTTCAGTACCTGTTTGAGCCACCTTGGAGTGGTTTGGCTCGTACCCCGTCTTGGGGTTTCTGTGGTTGACCCATAGGCTTTCCTCTCCCTCTAAGATTGTGGGTTGTGTCTATATATTGTAGTAGATGGGTCACCACACTCAACCTGGACTCTGGTGGGTAGGCCCGGAATCCCACCAGTGAATTGGGCGTTCCTGGTCCATATAGCCATATAACGATTACAGCACGGAAAACACAGGCGATCTCGACCCTACTAGTCCGTGCCGAACTCATAATCTCGCCTAGTCCCATATACCTGCGAGTTAGATTTTTACCAGACCTAGAATATGAACGTGATGCGTCTGGGGTAATCACCATGTTATCCAGTCTAGTTTTATGGAGTGACTGGACTCTGTGAGCGTATACGAGAGCCATAAGCATGAGCGTTTTTAACATAGATTGAGCAAGCTGAGGGATCTGGCTGATGCCATTCTCTGAGATATGTCAATATCACACCAATATCCCATACATGGGTATACCTGGGTTTTTGGGGCTTATTATTATAGTTGCCCTTCATAAGTTTATCTTCAGTGGATGGGATCCCATGCTCTGCTGTCATGCTGTTTTAGATAAGCAGACAAGGCGCTCCATGCTGTATTTACGGCACTGTAACTCACCTTTTAGTCATGGTGTAGATGTTCCAGGAACTCCAATACGTCAGTGGTTGAATAGTTTGGTATGTTGTCCCTGCGTCGTGGCAGTATTTTACCCATGTTAGCTCTTGGTGACTGTTCGCAGGGATGCCGACATGGTGGTAATGGTTCCTTTGGATAATCCCAGTCCCTGGTAAGGTCTATTCAAAACCTGCACCCAGGAGTTTGATGTTGTTTTTCTGGCAGGGGTGGCTTTTGCCTGATATTGGGTTGAGTCAGCAACCATGGTCCACTAGGGAAATCCATAGGTGACTCGCCCACCGTGTCGTGATGAACTGGGAACCATGGCTGTGTAGGCCGGTCGGGCACGTTCAATATCTCGGAGATAGATTCCATCTGTATTACGAAGTGCCCGACTGATGAGGCAGAAGGGAGGAAGGCAAAGCAGAAATTCCCCCTTCCAGCATGTAGGCATCTATCGCTGCTGCCTCTGATCTGGTTCCTAAGTCACATACATAGGTTATTGCGATTCCGTCTTGAGCAACCAAATTGATATCTGGCTTTCAAACTGCTTAATACCTTTAGCAGATATTTTGGGTTTGACATCTATTCAATGTTATCATAAATTTTACCCGTGACGTGGTGTCTCCCACTGTTCTAGCTTCCTAGGAAATAGGCAGCTGATAGTTAAAATGTCTTTTGACACTCCATTGCCAGATCCAATTTGTTGCACGATAGTGATTTTATGCTCCCCATATGGTTGATATAAGCCACCACCATAGTATTATCAATCCGTAACCGCATGAGTACGTGCTGCATTTGAAATGCATATGCTTTTTAGCCCAATAGGTGATCACCAATCCCAAATAGTTGATGCCCGGTGTGTGTAGTAACGATGATTCTGAATTGGTCCATCTGTTACCTGTGCTGGATATGGAGTTTAGTTGCTCCCCAGCCTAAAGTACTGGCATCGGTTTTTAATAACCAAGTTGGGATTGGTGACAATAATAGGGCTGAAAACTATGCCAAACATATGTCTGCCCACCACTGTAATTGTGATATAGCTTCAGTGGGTACATTCATGATTTGATTATAGTGACCCAAGCACCTTGGCAGAGTAACAGTCATATGGATGGAATTGATATTGAAGCCCAGATAATCCATGGTAGTTAACGGCTTCAATACTGGTTTATCTGGGCGTGGGATGAACCTCAGTGCTTTAGGGAGCTGTTTCGTAGCTAGAACTGCTGCCACAGCTAATTCCTTTGTTTCCCCTAATATGAGGATATCATCCAATATATGCCATGATTAGATTCAAATTCAATTTAATTGTCATTGTCAGTGTATAGTACAGAGACAACGAAATGCATTGGAAACAACGAAATGCATTGCTTGTTTTCTTAATATTTTCATGGCTATTTTTAATAGTTATAATAGTTTAGGGCTGAGGTTAGACCATTGGGAATGCTCTATACTCCCATAGTTGCCCTAACCGGGATATCCATTATCCAGGTAAAATGTTTTTTTTAGGTATCTACAATGATCCTAGTGTATGGGTATAAGATAGTTTGCATCTTCCATATCAATGCTCGCCATAAGGTATCCTTTGGAGATCAGATGTCTGGCAGTGACAAAAACCCGTCTCCATCTTAAAGTGTATATACTCAACAGATTTATTTAGTGATATTAGATCAATGATGATGTTACATTCACCATCTTTTGTAGTTTTAGTGAATATATTCGATACAAATTCCAATGGTTCATGTTTACTCTCATGATCCATTTAGTAATGAGCCTTTCTAGTTCAGCTTGACCTTCTCACTTCTCTTTCTTAGAGGGAGAAAATGCCCTTTGGGCGCATTGCTGAACTGGTGGTAATATGCCCAATTTGAATTCAAGTTTATATCCACTAATACTGTTGAGTATATATTAGTTATTTGTGACTGCACCCATGCTTTATCAACAAGTGTAAATGCCCCCCCGCAGTTAGTAGAACACCCTTATTTAGTGTAAACTGGGAGGAACCAGACTACCTACCTCCATGTTTATTGTTTTTTTTTTCATGAAGGCTTAGTTATGCTGGTATGCTGGTGCTGTCGGTGGGGCGGCGCATTTTCCCACGGCTCCGCTCTGGGCCCCTGTCTAAAAAGAACTTTGGGGGTAATGTGAAGCGGTCGCCAGGCTTTCACCAGTCCTTGTTCGATATTTGCTGGTGGATGCCGAGGGGTGCTGCCAGCTGGGTGTTGGATGCGATGTCCTGCTCGTTCCATGTCAGTCGAGTATCCCAAATTTGGGAACATCTTAGGCGTCAGCACACTCGTAGTGCAACGGGATAGTCTCATCCTGGGAGAACCACCTTGGTGATCATGGCGTCTCGCCTGCCAGGTGAGTATGATCCGTGGAAACAACGAGCAAAGGCGGTGACATCTTGACCCTCTGTTAGGAGCTTCAAAGTTCGCTGCTTTTAGCTCTTGTCTGCGAGTCTGCTGACCCAGCTGCCTGCGGATTTGCCTCTAGAAAGGCCTACTCCTGCAGGGCTTTGTTTGGGAAGATGGTCGCGTGGAGGAGCCATGTAGTGGCCCACGACACCCAGTAGCTCTTCCTGATCCTGCTCCCCTGGCATACTGCTGTTCTCGTCCGCCTGCCCAGCGTTTAAGCCAGCCCAGCCCTGGCCTCCTTAGCTAGCCTCAAAAGAGGGAGCAAAAGGGTGTGCTATAAATTGGAGGAGGCATAGCTCAAACTCCATTGTTGTATCAATCCCTCAACAAGGGAGATGGCTAGTGCAATAGCACTGGGGTAGGAGTGTCAGCTCCCTTGGCATTCAGCCAGTGCCCCTCGTTTTCCCTGGAGGTGAACTCCATGACCTCCTCTGGCTTGGGGAGACAGACATACTTGTTTTTGCTGTCTCCAGCCTGTTCCAGTGTTGGAGGAAGTTGGTTCCTGTAGAACCTGTAATTTTGGTAAGGTTTTTGTCTTACCTGTATGTAGAGGCTGCCTGCCGTTTTTCAGGCGGCATTGTAGCGGTTCCCGGGCGGCGATTCTCCTTGTCAGGAGTCTGTAGGGCTGCCGGTCGGGTTTTTAAACTTCCCGCCGGTCCGCTGCTGTTACCAAACAGCTGTTCAGCGGACCGGCATAGCGCAGCTCCCTGCAGCGGTCCGCAGCGTGTGCGGTCCCGTTAGCGCCTTTCCCCCTCCACTGTCGGCTCCTTCGCTGGAGTCGAACGGGGGCCGCTTCCTCTGCTGCTTTGCTCCCCCTGGAGCAAAAACCACAAGGCCCGATTAAGGTAAGTACTTACCTCACGTCCTTGGTTTGCGGGAGCGGCCGACTCCCGCTGGCCGCAGTTTGCACAGCTGTGCGATAAAATGCCGCACCTGCGCACTGGGCTGGGAACTTCACGGAATCACTCACGTGACTCCGAAGTAAAATCAACAATCTATGTATCTCTGCCCTACATATATCCACTGACTTGTGGCCTCCACCACCGTCAAATAATCCCACAGATTCACCACCCTCTGGCTAAAGAAATTCCTCCTCCTCCTTCCTAAAGGAACTCCTTTAATTCTGAGGCTGTGCCCTCTGGTCCTAAACTCTCCCACTAGTGGAAACATCCTCTCCACATCCACTCTATCCAGGCCTTTCACTATTCGGTGAAGTTTCAATGAGTTGCCCCTCCCCTCGTTCTTCTAAACTCCAGCGAGTACAGGCCCAGTGCTGACAAACGCTCATTGTAGATTATTCATTCTTCCAGTTCCAAACTAAATAACTTTGTTAAATTTGTTCCATTTCAGAAAATGGATTGAGAAAGAGATATTGATAAGGCAGAGATACCTGTAGATAGATTATTGATTAATCCGGGTGTCAGGGGTTATGGGGGGAAGGCAGGAGAATGGGGTTAGGAGGGGGAGATGGATCAGATATGATTCAATAGCGGAGTGGACTCAATGGGCCGAATGGCCTAATTCTGCTCCAACTAGTGACCTCATGAATAAATTATTTCTCTCTTTGATTTTTTTGAAATGTAAAATCAACTTTTTTCTTTCCAATAAATAAAGTGAACTTTTTATCTGTAATTACTAAAACAAACTTTTGTCTTTTTACTTCCACAATAAACCAAATACAAAAATAAACTATTCATATTTTTAGCTGAAAGTTTTTTTAAATTTCAAAAAGTGAACAATTTGATTTTTATTTGAAAAATAACTATTTATTTTAATTTAATTTTCTAATTACTAAAACAAACATTTTTTGGTTTTTATTTCAAAAACAAACTTCTTCTCTTCTTCTTCCCTCTCTCTCTAATTACTAACAGAAATTTACATTTTGATTTGAACAATAAACGTTTTAAATTTAAAAAATAAAGTATTTCTCTGGAATTTCTTCAATACATTTTGTCTGTATATTACTGATATAAACTTTTGTCTCGAATTACTAGAACAAACTTTCTTCTCTACAATGACTAACATTGAACGAGCTGCTGGAGGAGGTATTTAACACAGCGACATTTTAAGGTGAATAGGTGGAGGATTATGTGGTACACACTCCCAACACCCTCTTCCATCCTCCTCTCTCTGACCCCGCTCTCTCTTCCCCCTTCTCTCTCTCTCTCCCTCTCCTCACTCTCACCCCGCTCTCTCTGCCGTCTCTCTGCTCTCTCCCCCCTCTCCTCTCTCTGACCCCGCTCTCTCTCTGCCGTCTCTCTCTCTCCCCTCTCTCTCTCCACTATCCTCTCACTGCCCCTCATTCTTCCCACACTCTCCCATATCCTCTACCTATTCTCTCCTCCTTTCTCTTTCTCCCCTCTCTCTATTTCCCCTCTCACTCTCCCCCTCTCTCTCTCCCTTCTCTTTCTCCCCCTCCCTTGCTCTCCTTTCTCCCATCTTCTCTACCTCCTCTTTCCTCATCACTCTCTCTCCCCCTCTCTCTGCCCCATTCTCACTCCCCTCTCCCTCTGCCCCTTCACTCTCCCCCCTCTCTCTCTCTCCCCTCTCTCCCCTCTCTCTCCTGCCTCTTCCCCCCTCTCTCTCTCTCCCCCCTCTCTCCCCCTCTCCTTCCCCCTCTCTCTCTCTCCCCCAGCTTTCTCCTCTCTGTCTCTCCCCCTCTCTCTGCCACTCTCACATCACACACTCTCTCCCTCGACTCTCTCTCTCCTCAGCCCCTCACTCTGTCTCCCTCTCTCTCCTCTCTCTCGCTCTCTCTCTCTCTCTCTCTCTCTCTCTCTCTCTCTCTCATCTCACCCTCTCTCTCTCTCATCTCACTCCCTCTCTCTCTATCTCTCTCTCTCTCTCTCTCTCTCTCTCTCTCTCTCTCTCTCTCCCCCCCCCCCTCTCTCTCTCTCTCTCTCTCTCTCTCTCTCTCTCTCTCTCTCTCTCTCTCTCTCTCTCTCTCTCTCTCTCTCTCTCTCTCTCTCTCTCTCTCTCTCTCTCTCTCTCTCTCTCTCTCTCTCTCTCTGTCTCTCTCTCTCTCCCTCTATCTCTCTCTCTCTCTCTGTCTCTCTCTATCTCTGTCTCTGTCTCTCTCTCTCTCTCTCTGTGTAAGAGAGAGACAGAGAGAGATAGAGGGAGAGAGAGAGACAGAGAGACAGAGAGAGAGTGATGAAGAGAGGCAGAGGGAGAGAGATGTCTCCCACCCTCTCTACCCTTTCCCTCTAACCCCCTTCTCCCCATCCACCTCTACCCTCTTCTCTCTCTCTCTCTCTCTGACCCTCCCTCTCTCTCTCCCCCCGACCCCTCACCCTATCTTTCC
>NW_026575407.1:0-65000 GCF_028641065.1 Leucoraja erinaceus
GCCATTCAATATTGATCATAGGCTGATCATCCACACATCTGTACACACCCCTTCCTGCTGTCTTCCCCCACTCCCTTGATTCTGTAGCCTTAAGAGCTAATCTAACTCTCTCTTGCAAACACCAGTGCATTGCCTCCACTAGCCTTTCTGTGGCAAGAGAATTCCACAGATTTCACAACCTCTGGGGTAAGGTTTTTCCTCATCTCCGTTATAAATTTCCGACTCCCCTTATTCTTAAACTGTGGGACCCCGGGTTCTGGCTCCCCACAAAATGATGCCATTTGTCCAGCTCCACCTGTCCAGGCCTTTAAGAATGTTATCTTTTGGCTATAAAAGGGTTGCCGTCATCTTTAAGATTGCCCCCCCCCCCTGGTGTGTGCGGGGAGCGCCTAAGAAAAGAGTAGTCTCACTTCGAATTAGCTGTAAGCGGGGCAACGGGTGGACAGCAAGGACTTGGTGGCTGAATGCGCTGTTTCCGTCCGTTCGTATCCTCTCACTCTCAAAGAAAGCAGCTGCCTGTGGATCATTGTTTGTCTCAGTCCCGTGGTAATACAAATAGGTCTTGCCCATGCAAGGATCGCTTAGTCCGCCTGAAGTCTGGGCGATCGATTCGCTGAGCAGTCACGGTGGCGCAGCGGTAGAGTTGCTGCCGTACAGCGAATGCAGCGCCGGAGACCCGGGTTCGATCCCGATTACAGGTGCTGTCTGTAAGGAGTTTGTACGTTCTCCCCGTGACCTGCGTGGGTTTTCTCCGAGATCTTCGGTCTCCTCCAACACTCCAAAGACGTGCAGGTTTGTAGGTTAAAGAGATAGAGCTCTAGGGACTAGTGGAGTCAAGGGATATGGGGAGAAGGCAGGCACGGGATATTGATAGGGGATGATCAGCCATGATCGCAATGAATGCCGATGCTGGGTCGAATGGCCTCCTCCTGCACCTATTTTCTATCTTTCTAATTGGCTTGGTAAATGTAAAAATTGTCCCTAGTGGGTGTAGGATATTCTTGATGTGCGGGGATTGCTGGCCAGTGCGGACCCGGTGGGCCGAAGGGCCTGTTTCTGCGCTATATATCTAAACTAAACAAGTGGTGGGCCAGGAGTTGGCTTTGAATGTGTTCTCTTTTTTGTTATTGCACTATTTGTGATATGCTGTTTGGAATTAAAAGCCATGCCAAAGAAAGCAGCTGAGATCATTATTTGTCTCAGCCCCGTGATAATATTAATAGGTCTTTCCCATGCAAGGATCGCTGAACGCCTTTGCTCAGTCCGCCTGATCTCCCGGTTGCTAAACACTTTAATTCTGTCCTATGTCCCCTCCTTTGCCAGTGAGGCTAAAGTGGAGGAACAGCATCTCATATTTAGCTTGGGCAGCTTACAGCCCAGTGGTATGAATATTGATTTCTCTAACTTCAAGTAACCCCGGCATTTCCCTCCCTCCCCCTCTCTCTCTCTCTATCCCTCCCCCACACAAGTCGCACCAGCTTCTCGTTTTCACCCAACAAACAGCTAATAATGGCCTGTTTCCTTTGTCATTGTTACTTTGTTTGCAAATC
Source organism: Leucoraja erinaceus (assembly GCF_028641065.1). NCBI lineage: Eukaryota > Metazoa > Chordata > Chondrichthyes > Rajiformes > Rajidae > Leucoraja > Leucoraja erinaceus. The sequence continues at coordinate 1,551 of NW_026575407.1, forward strand.
TTTCATATCATTCTTTATCCCTCTACAACATCATCGTCTATGGGGCGGGAAGGTTGCAACCTTCACGTGGTCCGCCCTGTTTCGACAAATCCAATTAACCTGCTGTGCACAATCAAATAAGATCAAATAGAACGTATTGTCCTACGACGTTAGGCTGTGCACGCCACACGCAAGAAGAAGTCGTCGTCTACATTTTCTCATTTCTCTTTCCCGTAACGTTCAGTATGAAGAAGAATCTCGCCCGGGAAAGTCACCCGTTCCTCCTCTGGAGAGGTGCTGCCTGTCCCGCTGAGTTTACTCCAGCTTTTTGTGCCTATAAACAGTTTAAACCAGCGTCTGCAGTTCCTCCCTACACTGAGGAGGCGTGAGGAAGGTTCGGCATGCCCCCGACAACTCTCACCAACTCCTACGGATGCGCCGCCCAACGCATCTAATGGGGATATTGCAGAGAGTTGTGGATGCAGCCCAGACCATCATGCAAACCAACCTCCCTTCCATCCACTCCATCTACACCTCAAGCTGACTGGGGCAGAGGGTCAGCTGATGGGGGGGGTGGTTGACAGGGGCAGAGGGTCAGCTGATGGGGGGGGTGGTAGACTAGGGCAGAGGGTCAGCTGACGGGGGGGGTTGACTAGGGCAGAGGGTCAGCTGATGGAGGGGGCGTGGACTAGGGCAGAGGGTCAGCTGATGGGGGGGATTACTAGGACAGAGGGTCAGCTGATGGGGTGGTTGACAGGGTCAGCTGATGGGGGGGGTTGACAGGGTCAGCTGATGGGGGGGTTGACTAGGGCAGAGGGTCAGCTGATGGGGGCATGGACTAGGGGCAGAGGGTCAGCTGATGGGGGGGATTACTAGGGCAGAGGGTCAGCTGATGGGGGTTGACAGGGTCAGCTGATGGGGGCATGGACTAGGGCAGAGGGTCAGCTGATGGGGGGTTGACAGGGTCAGCTGATGGGGGCATGGACTAGGGCAGAGGGTCAGCTGAAGGGGGGGATTACTAGGGCAGAGGGTCAGCTGATGGGGGGTTGACAGGGTCAGCTGACAGGGGGGTTGACAGGGGCAGAGGGTCAGCTAATGAGGGGGGGCGTGGACTAGGGCAGAGGGTCAGCTGATGGGGGGATTACTAGGGCAGAGGGTCAGCTGATGAGGGGGCGTGGACTAGGGCCGAGGGTCAGCTGATGGGGGGGATTACTAGGGCAGAGGGTCAGCTGATAGGGGCATGGACTAGGGCAGAGGGCCAGCTGATGGGGGGGGTTTGACATGGTCAGCTGACAGGGGGTTGACTAGGGCAGAGGGTCAGCTGACTGGGGGTTGATAGGGGCAGAGAGTCAGCTGATGGGGGTTGAATAGGGGCATAGGGTCAGCTGATGGGGGGTGGTGGAATAGGGCAGAGGGTCAGCTGTCTGGGGGTTGATGGGGCAGAGGGTCAGCTGACGGGGGAGTGGTTGACAGGCAGAGGGTCAGCTGACTGGGGGTTGATAGGGGCAGAGAGTCAGCTGTCTGGGGGTTGGCTGACGGTGGCGTCACGCTGGTCATCTGCGGCGTGCGTGCCCAGTCGACGTGGGGCGTGACCATTCGACGTAGGGCGTGCGTGACGAGCAACGTGGGGCGTGGCCAGATGACGTCGGGGGGGGGAGGGGAGGGGACGCGTTGTCAGAGGCGACCGGTTGTCAAGGGCGGCCTCTCTCCGCCGCCATGGTGAGTTAGTCCCACCCGCGGAGCTGGAGAGAGAGAGGGAGTGAGTGAGGGAGACGCACCCATCGGGCTCTACCCCGCCCCCCGCTGGACGAAGCAGCACCTCGCCAACTCTACCCCCAGGCTTCTGCGGGGCGAGTAGGCCCCTGAGGGGCGGGGACGGACCAACCGCCGTGTGGGAAGGGGGCGGGACGCACGCTGATTGGCCGGCGGCGATGTCAATCAGCGGCTCGGCGGCCGCAAGTCCCTTAGCAACACGCCTGTGATTGGCCCATTTATTCGATGGGTTGGAAGAGGCCAATTTAATGATTGGTGGGCGGTGTCTTGTTTTCACCCCTCCCCTTCCTTATCTCTATGTCCCCATGCTTACATTTTATCTTTGTTGTCACCTTTCCCCAGTTAACAATTATCTATACTACATTTTCATTGTCCCTTCTCTTTTGATGTCTCGTCTTCACACCATCTAGCAATGTTACAAAATTTTGAGATTTTAAAAATCAAGTCTGCAATTTATCCCATCAGATAAAGCATAACAATAAGTTTAATTTGACACCAAATTCACCTTCATATCTCAAGTATTAAAAAAGTTATGGCCATTTTCATACTCGGAAATTAGCATCTTGTTCCCTATTGATTTTCAATGGACATTACAAAAAAGCTGTGATCTTGGATAATCAAAAGCCCATTTCTTAAGGAAAGATTAACATTTTTAAATAGCCTAAGTGTCCAAAGATTATTCACAAATAATTCACAATATAACATGATTTTTATATCTAATTTACATTAATTTATAGGCCAAATGGAAGGAATTTAGTGTTCAATTGCTGTAAATAAATGCCCATTTAAATCGGCTTTCTAGTGGGTTCATGTGAACGCGCGCTGGTTTAGAACGTTCACATCGCGCTGGATTAGTGCCCTCAAATGCCGAGAAAAATACTGCGGGATATAAAAAGCCCAAAATGAACTACTCGCTATAGATAACTTGATATATAGGGTTATATATATGCCCCATTTAATGTAAAAATAAGGTACATACCTTTAATTGTTTGCTTTATAAAACCCTGGGGCTGCGAGAGGTTGCGGAATGAGACAGTAATTTTAAACTATTATAACTATATTATCGAGGCCTATAAAACTAATAATACCTTTTGCGACCGGGTCTTGCAGCGATTTTTCGTTAATGATTTACTAGGCTGAACATCTGCGATTAGTACAGCCTAGTAAAAATCGCGTTTTAAACCCGCCCCCTCCAAACAGCGCCAAAATCGCGGACCTGGCTGTGGGCAGATTCCCAATGGCGATTCAGGTAGGTTTTGTAACATACCTACACCATCCCCTTCCTTGTCTCTATGTCTCCATGCTTACATTTAAACTCTGCTGTTACCTTCCCCAAGATAACAATGAGCGTGGTGTCTCTTTTTCACACCTTACCATTCCTTATCTCTATGTCTCCATGCTTACACTTTATCTCTGTTGTCACCTTCCACAGCTAACAATGACCTACTCTACATTTTCATAGTCCCTTCTCTTTTGATGTCTCTTCACACCTTACCCTTCCTTATCTCTATGTCTCCATGCTTACACTTTATCTCTGTTGTTACCTTCCCCTAGCTAACAATTATCCTACATTTTCATAGTCCCTTCTCTTTTGATGTCTCGTTTTCACACCATCCCCTTCCTTATCTCTATGTCTCCCTGCTTACACTTTATCTCTGTTGTCACCTTTCCCCAGCTAACAATTATCTATTCTACATTTTCATAAGTCCCTTCTCTTTTGATGTCTTGATTTCACACCTTACCCTTCCTTGTCTCTATGTCTCCCTGCTTACATTTCATCTCTCTGGCCACCTCAACCATGGGCAACAATGGTCAATTAATACTACATTTTTCTTGAACCCCATCTCTTTGATATCTTGTTTTCACACCATTCCCTTCCTTATCTCCATGTCTCCCCGATTACATTTTAACACTGTTGTTACCTTCCCCTAGCTAACAATTATCTACTCTACATTTTCATAGCGTCTCTTCTCTTTTGATGTCTCGTTTTCACACCATCCCCTTCCTTATCTCTATGTCTCCCCGATTACATTTTATCTCTGCACACAAAAAATGCTGAAGAAACTCAGCTGGTGAGGCAGCACCTATGGAGAGAAGGAATAGGTGACATTTTGGAGCGAGACCCATCTCTGTTGTCATCCCTCCCCTAGCTAACAATTATCTACGTTACATTTTCATAGAGTCCCTTCTCTTTTGATGTTTTCACACCACCCCCTTCCTTACCTCTATGTCTCCCCGATTACATTTCATCTGTTGTCACCTCAACCATGGGCGACAATGGTCAATGATCATTAACAATGATATTTCTCGAACATCATCTCTTTTGATGTCTGGTTTTCACACCTTACCCTTTCTTATCTCTCTCTCTTTCTCTCTCTCTCTCCCTCCCTCCTACCCCACCATCTCCCCCACCCCCAGCGTGAGGTGCTGATTGGAAGGGAAGTTGGTTTGTGCGATGGCCTGGGCTGCGTCCACAACTCTCGGGTTAACTATTACGTCGCGGCACTAACTTCACTGCCACGCGTCCTGTTGCAGGCCGAGCCAGTTAAGGTGGCGGTGACCAGAGCTGCCGGACCTACCGCCTACTCCTTGCTGTACAGCATCGCCAATGGAGAGGTGTGTGGCAACCAGCAGGCAAGTACAGTACAGCCAGTCTGAGGAAGGGTCTCCACCCGAAACCTCACCCGTTCCTTCTCTCCAGAGATGCTGCCTGTCCCGCTGAGTTACTCCAGCATTTTGTGTCAACCCGGTTTAACCCAGCATCTGCTGTTCCTTCCTACGCAAGTCCAGCACAGCACGGCCTCTCCCTCTCTCCGCTGCCTCAGCCTGCCCTTCTGCTCCACTCTCTGTCACCTCACTTCCAACACTCCCTTCTTTTGTCCCTCTTTCCTTCCCTCAGCCTCTCCACTCCCTCAGTCTCTCCCTCTCTCCGCTGCCTCAGTCTGCCCATCTCCACCACTCCGTTGCGCCATTTCTCCACTCCCTTCTTTTGTCCCTCCCTCCCTCCGTTTCTCCCTACCTCCACTCCCTCCCACCTCCGCCTCTCCCTCTCTTTATTCCATCAGCCTCCACCTCAACTCCCTCAGCCTCTCCCTCCACTCCCGGAGGTGCCGCTACACTAAACGTGTGTTACTCTTGCAGCCTGTGGCCCTGGCGCTGCTGGACAGCTCCTCCATGCTGGGAGTGTTGAGCGGAGTGGCAATGGAGCTTCAAGACTGCGCCTTCCAACTCCTTCAAGGTAACGGGCTTGCTTTGGGTCTGACCCCTTGCTCATGTGTGGAATTGACACTCGGCACCCACTTTGGCCAGTTCCCACGGATCCATCTGAACCCGTCCAAAGACCTAGGCATCGCGGTGGCGCAGCGGGTAGAACTGCTGCCTCGCAGCTGCAGAGACCCGGGTTCGATCCTGACCTCGGGCGCTGTCTGTACGGAATTTGTACGTTCTCCCTGTGACCAGCGTGGGGTTTTCCCCGGGTGCTCCGGTTTCCTCCAAAGACGTGCGGGTTTGTGGGTTAATTGGCTTCTGTAAATGGTCCCTAGTGTGTAGGGTAGAACTAGAGCACGATGCAGGGCCTGTTTCCGAGCCGTATCTCTAAAGTGTAAAGTAACGTCATGCTTTACAGCCTCCAGAAACAGCCCACAGACCGCTAGGCTTACCTGGGGGAGGACCCGGAAAAAACCCACGCAGATCACGGGGGGAACGTGCAAACTCCGTACAAACAGCATCCCTAGGAGGGTCGCCAACTGTCCCGTATTAGCCGGGACATCCCGTATATTTGGGCTAAATTGGCTTGCCCCGTATTTGACCGCTATTACACGGGTCCAGGGGACTGTCGGGTCGTCCGGCCCCCGCCTCACCCGTCCCGATGTAGTGCAGCCCCTGGAGTGCAGCAGCAGCACCTCGCCAGTGGCCCCGTCGGTCGGTCGGCAGCCCGGCCTAGCTGTCCGACCTTCGGACCTTCGCTTACCGCCGACACCATCACCACCCCTCCTTCTCACGGCCGATCGTCGGTTCGTGAGTTGGATGGGGCGCCGGACTTTGCGCGAGACATAGAAACATAGAAATTAGGTACAGGAGTAGGCCATTCGGCCCTTCGAGCCTGCACCGCCATTCAATATGATCATGGCTGATCATCCAACTCAGTATCCCGTACCTGCCTTCTCTCCATACCCCTTGATCCCCTTAACCACAAGGGCCACATCTAACTCCCTCTTAAATATAGCCAATGAACTGGCCTCAACTACCCTCTGCGGCAGAGAGTTCCAGAGATTCACCACTCTCTGTGTGAAAAAAGTTCTTCTCATCTCGGTTTTAAAGGATTTCCCCCTTGTCCTTAAGCTGTGACCCCTTGTCCTGGACTTCCCCAACATCGGGAACAATCTTCCTGCATCTAGCCTGTCCAACCCCTTAAGAATTTTGTAAGTTTCTATAAGATCCCCTCTCAATCTCCTAAATTCTAGAGAGTATAAACCAAGTCTATCCAGTCTTTCTTCATAAGACAGTCCTGACATCCCAGGAATCAGTCTGGTGAACCTTCTCTGCACTCCCTCGATGGCAATAATGTCCTTCCTCACTGTACGCAATACTCCAGGTGTGGTCTCACCAAGACCCTGTACAACTGCAGTAGAACCTCCCTGCTTCTATACTCAAATCCTTTTGCAATGAAAGCTAACATACCATTCGCTTTCTTCCCTCTATGGCAAGAATGTCCTTCCTCAGATTTGGTCATCGCAAAGCCCGGGCCAAAACTCCTCAGCTGTCCAGTCCAGCACCCAAGTCATCATTCACCCAGCCACGGTCGGGTTGGTCGAAGAATAGCCGTCGGAAATTCGTCCCGTATTTGGACCTTTTGTCCCTTATATTTGGGAGTGAGAGAGTTGGCGAACCCTGACCCCGAGTCAGGATGGAAGCCGGGTCTCTGGCGCTGTGAGGCAGCAGCTCTACCCGCTGCACTAGGCCCACCGTGCTCTTGCGTTTTCCAGCTGCACCTCCCCCCCTCAGACTAACGCTGACCCGACGGAGTGGCAGCCCACCGGCGGTTTTAACGGGGGTTTGCTGTGGCCGCAGGGGTGACGGTGACGGACCGGGACGAGGTGGGCTTCGTTGGGGCGGACATCGCCGTGTTGCTTGACGCGGTGCCGGCGGCGCAGGACGGTGCGGAGCCGAGCGATCTCTGGAAGGCCAATGTGCGGAGATTCAGAGCGCACGGTCGTGCCCTAGACACATACGCCAAGAAGTCGGTCAAGGTAGGAGCTGCATTCTCTCCTCCGCCTGTTTGTCCCCCCCCCACAATCTTTCCCGGGTTCCTTCAGAGATGACTCAGTGGGTGAGTTTATTAGAGGCCAATGTCTTTGCACAGAGGGTGGTGGATAGATGTAATGAGCTGCCAGAGGAGATAATTCAGGCAGGGACTCTTGCAATGTATAAGAAACGTTTCAACAGTTACATGTATAGGAAGGAACTGCAGATGCTGGTTTAAATTGAAGATAGACACAAAATGCTGGAGTAACTCAGCGGGACGGGCAGCATCTCTGGAGAGAAGGATTGGGTGACGTTTTGGTCAGTATGAAGAAGGGTCTCAACCTGAAAAGTCACCCATTCCTTCTCGCCAGAGATGCTACCTGTCCCGCTGAGTTACTCCGGAAATTTGTGTCTATCTTCAACAGTTATGTGGATCTTCTACTTGTCGAGTCCACACACAAGATTAGAAGTTGTTCGGCAGTCGGAGCTGAACACACTTGGTGCACACAATGGTGTCTGTCTTGTGCTTCTTGCCTTGACCCCAGTCACATGGATAGGACAGGTTTACAGGGATTTGGTCAAGCGCAGGCAGGCGGGACTAGTGTAGATGGGGCATGTTGGCCGGCGTGGGCATGTTGGGCCGAAGGGCCTGGTCCCATGCTGTTCCATGCTTTGGTCGCCTAATTATAGGAAGGATGTCAACAAAATAGAGAGAGTACAGCGGAGATTTACTAGAATGTTGCCTGGGTTTCAGCAAATAAGTTACAGAGAAAGGTTGAACAAGTTAGGGCTTTATTCTTTGGAGCGCAGAAGGTTAAGGGGGGACTTGATAGAGGTTTTTAAAATGATGAGAGGGATAGACAGAGTTGACGTGGAAAAGCTTTTCCCACTGAGAGTAGGGAAGATTCAAACAAGGGGACATGACATGAGAATTAAGGGACTGAAGTTTAGGGGTAACATGAGGGGGAACTTCTTTACTCAGAGAGTGGTAGCTGTGTGGAATGAGCTTCCAGTGAAGGTGGTGGAGGCAGGTTCGTTTTTATCATTTAAAAATAAATTGGATAGTTATATGGATGGGAAGGGAATGGAGGGTTATGGTCTGAGCGCAGGTATATGGGACTAGGGGAGATTATGTGTTCGGCACGGACTAGAAGGGTCGAGATGGCCTGTTTCCGTGCTGTAATTGTTATATGGTTATATGGTAACCTACAAACTCGCGATTCTTTGGGGCAGCACAGTGATGCAGCGGGTAGAGCTGCTGCCTCGTAACGCCAGAAACCCGGCTGAGAGTGTGAGAGTGTGTGTGAGCGCGCATGTGTATGTGTGTGTGTGTGTGTGTGAGAAAGGGAGAGACCTGGCAGCTGCAATTCTGCTCCCTGCCTCTAGGGAGGGGTGTTGTGCTGCGTAACGTGATAGGAATTGCCTGAGGACAGGGAGCATGGGCAGTGTGGCCTCTCGATCCTCGCCTTCTCAACCTGCTCCCAATTGTTGGAATCTGTGAAGGAAAAGATCCTGGGAAAGGGCCGGTCTGCAGTCAACCATTCAATATGATCACGGCTGATCATCCCCAATCAGTACCCCGTTCCTGCCTTCTCCCCATATCCCCTGACTCCGCTATCTTTAAGAGCCCTATCTAGCTCTCTCTTGAAAGTATCCAGAGAACCGGCCTCCACCGCCCTCTGAGGCAGTGAATTCCACAGACTCACAACTCTCTGTGAGAAAAAGTGTTTCCTCATCTCCGTTCTAAATGCCTTACCCCTTATTCTTAAACTGTGGCCCCTGGTTCTGGACTCCCCCAGCATCGGGAACATATTTCCTGCCTCTAGCGTGTCCAGACCCCTAATAATCTTATATGTTTCAATAAGATCCCCTCTTATCCTTCTAAACTCCAGAGTATACAAGCCCAGCCGCTCCATCCTCTCAGCATATGACAGTCCCGCCATCCCGGGAATATAACCTTGTAAACCTACGCTGCCCTCCCTCAATAGTAAGAATGTCCCTTCCTCAAATTAGGGGACCAAAACTGCACACAATACTCACTAGAGCCCTGTACAACTGCAGAATGATCTCTTTGCTCCTATACTCAACTCCTCTTGTTATAGGGGACAGGAAAGTGGGATAACAGAACTAGTGTGAACGGGTGATCGATGGTCGACGTGGACCAGGTGGGTCGAAGGGCCGGTTTCTATGCTGTATCCTTAAAGCTACACGAGCTCCATTTTAATGTAACATGGTTGACCGAAGCAAGGGCACTTCTACAAATATCCGCACAGCTGCTTTTTGCATCAGTGTGGGACGGCAGTTTTTGTCATAAGCGGCGATGCTATTATTAGCTAGGCCGCCGATAAACTATTTGGGTCTATATTTGTCCAAACCACTTCAATTCCAGGACTCGAGTGAGTGGAGTGGGTTGGTGACTGACTGATTGATACAGAGGGACGTGGCGTGGAAACCGTGAGGTCCTTCGGCCCACCGAGTCCATGCCGACCCCAACCAGCCAGCGCCCGTTCACACTAGTACTACGCCACCCCACTCTCGCATCCACTCCCTGCACACGGACCGCTTGGCGGCGCTCGCTGGAGTTTAGAAGGACGAGGGGGGACTCCTCATTGAAACTCACCGCACGGTGAAAGTCTTGGATAGTGTGGATGTGGAGAGGATGTTTCCACTAGTGGGAGCGTCTACGATCAGAGGCCACAGCTTCAGAATAAAAGGACGTAGCTTTAGAAAGGGGATAAGGAGACATTTCTTTCGTTGGAGGGTGGTGAATCTGTGGAATCGATTGCCACAGGGGGCAGTGGAGTTAAATCAGCGGATATTTTGATTGATGATTAGTACGGGTGTCGGGGCTTATGGGGAGAAGGCAGGAGAATGGGGTTGAGAGGGAAAGATAGATCAGCCATGATTGAATGGCGGAATAGACTTGATGGGCTGAATGGCCTAATTCTGCTCCCATAACCTCTGAACACTGGCGCCAGTTTACAGAGGCTAATCCATGTATGTTGGGTTAGAAACATACAAAATAGGTGCAGGAGGAGGCCATTTGGCCCTTCGAGCCAGCACCGCCATTCATTGTGACCAAGGCTGATTGTCCCCAATCAATAACCCGTGCCTGCCTTCTCCCCATATCCCATGATTCCACCAGCCCCTAGAGCTCTATCTAACTCTCTCTTAAATCCATCCAGTGACTTGGCCTCCACTGCCCTCTGTGGCAGGGAATTCCACAAATTCACAACTCTCTGGGTGAAAACGTTTTTACTCACCTCAGTCTTAAATGGGCAGCCTCCCCTTTATTCTAAGACTGTGTGTGGCCCCTGGTTCTGGACTCACCCAACATTGGGAACATTTTTCCTGCATCTAGCTTGTCCAGTCCTTTTATAATTTTATATGTTTCTATAAGATCCCCCTCATCCTTCTAAACTCCAGTGAATACAAGCCTAGTCTTTTCAATCTTTTGTGAGAAGAGACCAGAGCACCTGGAGGAAACCCATGCAGTGACGGGGAGGACACACGTAGACACATGTGCGCAGACAGACACGCACACATACACATGCAGACATACACAAGCACACTCACACACACGCGCAGACACACTCACATATACACGCACACACGCAGACACACATGCGGACACACACGCAGACACTCGCACATGTGCAGATACGTACGCAGACACACACACAGACACACACACGCAGACACACATACACACGCGCACACACGCAGACACACACGCAGACACTCGCACGTGTGCAGATACGTACGCACACACACGCAGACACACACAGAGACACACACAGGCAGACACACATTCACGGACAGACATAGACAATCGGCGCAGGAGTAGGCCATTCGGCCCTTCGAGCCAGCACCACCATTCAATGTGATCATGGCTGATCATCCCCAATCAGTACCCCGTTCCTGCCTTCTCCCCATATCCCCTGACTCCGCCATCTTTAAGAGCCCTATCTAGCTCTCTCTTGAAAGTATCCAGAGAACCGGCCTCCACTGCCCTCAGAGGCAGACACAGACACAGACACAGACAGACACAAACGCAAAGTTATTCTCTGGTGCCGTGAGGGCAGCGGACCGGCCCTATCCCACCCTCCTTTCCTTCACAGGGTCCAACAGCAGACTGAGGAGGTGAGGATCTTTCGTCAGGCGGCAACTCTCCCGCCGAGCCGTCCGGAGCTTGGTCGCCCTCTCGTTCCCCCGCTGTCCTCTCACTCCCTGTCGTTCCGTCGCCCCGCAGGTCCTGGTAGCGGGCAACTCCGCCAACACCAACTGCTTGGTGGCCATGATCTCCGCCCCCTCCATCCCCGCGGAAAACTTCACCTGCCTGACCAGGAGGGATCGGGATCGGGATCGGGACCAGGTAGGAAACCTGGAATAGCTCTGGGATCGGCTGGGCTTGGATTCATTAGAATTTAGAAGGGTGAGAGGCGATCTTGTAGAAACACGTAACATTCTTAAAGGGACTGGACAGGATGGATGCAGGAAAAATGTTGAGTTTGCATTTTGGAGCAAGGAGGCCCTACTGCAGTTGTACAGGGCCCTGGTGAGACCGCACCTGGAGTATTGTGTGTACTTCTGGTCCCCTAATTTGAGGAAAGTTTGAGGAAGGACACTCTTGCTATTGAGGGAGTGTAGTGTAGGTTCACCAGGTTAATTCCCGGGATGACGGGACTGACATATGATGAAAGAATGGGTCGACTGGGTTTGTATTCACTGGAATTTAGAAGGAAGGATTAGAAACATGTAACATTCTTAAAGGGATTGGACAGGCTAGATGTTCCCGATGTTGGGGGGAGAAACCCTTTTCCACCCAGAGAGTAAGGCAGATTCAGAAGAACCGGGGGGGGGGGGGGGGAAACATGTAACATCTCTCTGCTGCCTCCTCGCCCACATTTATTCTCTCTATCTCTCTCCCTCTCCCCTTCTCCCTCCCCTTCTCACTCCCTCCCCTTCCCCCTCGCTCTCCCCTTCCCCCTCCCCGTCCCCTCTCCCCCTCTCCCCCCCTCTTCCCCTCTCTCCTTCCCCCCTCTCCCCTTCCCCCTCTCTCCCTTTCCCTCTCTCTCCCCTTCCCTCCCTCTCCTTCCTCTCTCTCCCCCTCTCCCTCTCCCCTTCCCCTCTCTCACCTTCCCCCTCTCTCCCCTTCCCCCCCCTCCCTCTCCCCTTCCCCCCCTCTCCCCCCTTCCCCCTCTCCCCAGGCCTTCCTATATTGGGAAGCCCCCGTGATCCGGGCTGGAGCTCGGACGTTCCCCAACTCCGCCTCAGTGGCCAGAGCCACCTGTGACCACCTGTGTGCTTGGTGGTCCGGGACAAAGCAGGTACTGGGCCCGCTATAGTTTTAGAGATACAGCGTGGAACCGAGCCCACCGAGCCCGCGCCGCCCAGAGACCCCCCCGCACACTAACACTAACACTATCCCACCCACTCGGAACAATGTACAGAAGCCAATTAACCCACAAACCTGCGCGTCCTTGGAGTGCGGGAGGAAACCGGAGCACCCGGAGAAAACCCACGCAGGTCACGGGGAGAGAACGTACAAACTCCGTACAGACAGCGCCCGTAGTCGGGATCGACCCCGGGTCCCTGGCGCAGTGAGGCAGCAGCTCTACCCGCTGCGCCACCGTGCCGCCCTAATGATGCCTGCAGCCTGCACCTCGGCCACTAGTTGCCGCTGTTGCTCATGAAGAGAGACAGCAGCGGGAACGATGCCCTTCGGCCCATTGAAACCATGCTGACCATCACGCCTCCTTGTGCACCAATCCTTCAATAATCCCACCTTTGTGTTACATACCCCCACTTCCGCAGGGAGAATGGATGGCCATGGGAGTCGTGTCTGATCGGAATGGCTATGGGATTCCTGAGGGACTGATTTACCCCTTCCCTGTCACAGTGCAGGTACTTCCAATTCATGTATCTCCCTCCTCCCTCTCTCTCCCTCCCTCTCCCCCCCCCCTATTCCCCTCCGCTCTACCCCTCCCTTTCTCTCCCTCCCCCCCATTCTCCCTCACCCTCTCTCCCACTCCCTCACTCTCCCCCTCCCACCCTGTCCCCGTCCCTCTCTCCCCCTCCCTTCACAGCTTAAGGATAAAGGGGAAATCCTTAAAAACCGAGATGAGAAGAACTTTTTTCACGCAGAGAGTGGTGAATCTCTGGAACTCTCTGCCACAGAGGGTAGTTGAGGCCACTTCATTGGCTATATTTAAGAGGGAGTTAGATGTGGCCCTTGTGGCTAAGGGGATCAGGGGGTATGGAGAGAAGGCAGGTACGGGATACTGAGTTGGATGATCAGCCATGATCATATAGAATGGCGGTGCAGGCTCGAAGGGCCGAATGGCCTACTCCTGCACCTAATTTCTATGTTTCCCCCCTTACTCTCCCACCCCCTCCCTCCCTCTCCCCGCCTATTCCCCTCCCCTCTACCTCCCCAGTCCCAAGTCTCTGTACAAGTGCCTCCTGGTCTCCCCCTCTCCCCCCTCCCCCCCCCCCCCCCCGCCCCACCACTTTCCCCCCCACCTTCTCTCCTCCTCCCCGGTCACCGGCCACCCAGTGCCCCGCTGAGTGACCGTCTCCGCTCTGCCCGCAGGCTGGACGTTGGCACATCATCCCGGGCCTGGTCCTGCCCCCGCTCCTCCGGCAGAACATGGCGCTCTGTGCCCGGGAGCTGCTTCGGGAGAGGGACAGAGCCCTGGCGTCTCTGGTGAACAGTAAGTGCTGCGGCAACCTGGCGACGTGGGTAGTGGTGGTGGTGTGGGGGGGGGGAGGGGGGAGGCACGTGTCGATGGGGGTGCGAGTGGGGAGGTTGTGGACGCAGCCCAGACCATCGCACAAACCAACCACCCTTCCATTGACAGGAGCAAGGAGGTCCCACTGCAGTTGTACATGGCCCTGGTGAGACCACTCCTGAAGTATTGTGTGCAGTTTTGGTCTCCTAGTTTGAGGAAGGGACATTCTTGTATTGAGGGAGTGCAGCGTAGGTTCACCAGGTTAATTCACCAGGCGGGACTGACATACGATGACAGAATGGATCGACTGGGCTCGTATTCACTGGAATTTAGGATGAGAGGGGATGTTATAGAAACATATACAATTCATAAGGGTAGATGCAGGAAGAATGTTCCCCATGTTGGTGGGGAGACCAGAAAATAGGTGCAGGAGTAGGCCATTCGGCCCTATGAGCCAGCATTGCCATTCAATACAATCTTGGCTGATCATCCAAAATTAGTGCCCCGTTCCTGCTTTTTCCCCATATCCCTTGATTCCATTAGCCCTGAGTGCTAAATCTAACTCTCTCTTGAAAACATCTATTGAATTGGCCTCCACTGCCTTCTGTGGCAGAGAATTCCACAGATTCACAACTCTCTGGGTGAAAACGTTTTTCCTCATCTCAGTCCAAAATGGCCGACCCCTTATTCTTAAACTGTGTGTGACCCTCGGTTCTGGACTCCCCCAACATCGGGAACATTTTACCTGCATCTAGCCTGTCCAATCCTTTCAATGAATTGTATATGTTTCAATGAGATCTTTCTGTGAATTCAAGCCCTGTGGACCCACTCTTTCTGTTGTCTCTTCCCAATGGTGGCCGATTGGGAAAGGGAGAGATGCAGCGAGACCTGGGTGTCATGGTACACCAGTCATTGAAGGTAGGCATGCAGGTGCAGCAGGCAGTAAAGAAAGCAAATGGTATGCTAGCTTTCATTGCAAAAGGATTTGAGTATAGGAGCAGGGAGGTTCTACTGCAGTTGTACAGGGTCATGGTGAGACCACACCTGGAGTATTGCGTACAGTTTTGGTCTCCAAATCTGAGGAAGGACATTATTGCCATAGAGGGAGTGCAGAGAAGGTTCACCAGACTGATTCCTGGGATGTCAGGACTGTCTTATGAAGAAAGACTGGATAGACTTGGTTTATACTCTCTAGAATTTAGGAGATTGAGAGGGGATCTTATAGAAACTTACAAAATTCTTAAGGGGTTGGACAGGCTAGATGCAGGAAGATTGTTCCCGATGTTGGGGAAGTCCAGGACAAGGGGTCACAGCTTAAGGATGAGGGGGAAATCCTTTAAAACCGAGATGAGAATAACTTTTTTCACCCAGAGAGTGGTGAATCTCTGGAACTCTCTGTCACAGAGGGTAGTTGAGGCCAGTTCATTGGCTATATTTAAGAGGGAGTTAGATGTGGCCCTTGTGGCTAAGGGAATCAGGGGGTATGGAGAGAAGGCAGGGATGGGATACTGAGTTGGATGATCAGCCATGATCATATTGAATGGCGGTGCAGGCTCGAAGGGCCGAATGGCCTACTCCTGCACCTAATTTCTATGTTTCTATGTGAGGTGAGCGAACGACAGGAGTGGCTTGAGGGGCCGAATGGCTCCCCTCTGTGTCTTGCGCACATCTTCCTTTTGAGTGACGATCGTCTCTCCTGCGTGCAGGCCACCTGTGAGGGCTCCTGGTCCGGATCGGTCACGCTGGAGCGGGAGATCCAAGCCGGAGAGAGGCCCGGCTTTCCGAGGAGATGCCGGAGATCAGGGCCTTCCCGGTGAACACCCGGCACGGCACGGCACGGCACACCCAGCTCGCCGCAAGCTGTCGGTACCCAGCCAGGGGAGGCTTACATTCACTGCCAACGTGGAGAGGACGTTTCCACCCGTGAGAGCGTCTAGGACCAGAGGGCACAGCCTCAGAATTAAAGGACATCTTTTTAGAAAGGAGACGAGGAGGAATTTCTTTAAAAAGTTCGTAAGCGAGAGGTGTAGAATTAAGCCATTCAGCCCATCAAGTCTACTCCGCCATTCAATCATGGCTGATCTATCTCTCCTTCCTAACCCCATTCTCCTGCCTTCTCCCCATAACCCCTGACACCCACACTAATCAAGAATCCATCTATCTCTGCCTTTAATATATGCACTGACTTGGCCTCCACAGCCTTCTGTGGCAAAGAATTCCACATATTCACCACCGTCTGATTAGACAATAGACAATAGGTGCAGGAGGAAGGCCATTCGGCCCTTCGAGCCAGCACCGCCATTCAATGTGATCATGGCTGATCATCCCCAATCAGTAACCCTGTTCCTGCCTTCTCCCCATATCCCCCGACTTCGCTATCTTTAAGAGCCGTATCCAGCTCTCTCTTGAAAGTATCCAGAGATTAAACAAATTCCTCCTCAGCTCCTTCCTAAAAGAACGTCCTTTAATTCTGAGGCTGTGACCTCTGGTCCTGGACTCTCCCGCTAGTGGAAACATCCTCTGCACATCCACTCTATCCAAGCCTTTTCACTAAACTGTACCTTCCAGTACCCCCATCTTTCTTCAAAACCCCAGCGAATATAAGCCCAGTGCCGTCAAACGCTGATCATTTGTTAAAAGTAATGGACATTCCTTTAGAAAAGAGGCATGGGGGAATTTCTTTAGTCGGACGGTGGTGAATCTGTGGAATTCATTGCCTCAGATGGCTGTGGAGGCCAAGTGGGACGACAGATGGCACAATGGGCTAAGTGTTCGGCTGGCGACCAGAAGGTAGCCGGTTCGAATCCCGCTTGGAGTGCATATTGTCGTTGTGTCCTTGGGGCAAGACACTTCACCCACCTTTGCCTGTGTGTAATGTAAGGAAATTATGTGAAGCACTTTGGAGTCAATGCAAGTTGACTAAAAATGTGCTATATAAATAAGATTATTATTATTATTATTATAAGTCAAGCGATATCTTTCAGATACAGGTACTGGTACACACTAGGGGCGACTTACAGCAGCCTAATACCCCGCCAGTATCCTTGGGAGCATGGGTGGAAACAGGGATGTCTCCCTTCCCCCACCCTGGGGAGGGATTGGGGGGGGCTAGAGGAAAACCCGCCCCCTAGCAAACCAAACAAGATGGTGTCCAACCCTTCATTTGTGAGCTGGTCATGGAAGTGGATCTGCAATCTTGCGTTACAATCGCTCCACTCTTTTAAATCTCTTCTCCGACAGCCACGTTTCAGATTTTAACTCTGCTCCCTTTAAGGGCCTGTCCCACTTAGGCTATTTTTAGGCGACTGTCGTAGTCGTAGCAGGTCTCCGAAACACCGGCGACTTGACCCCCCCCCCTTCGACATAAAATTTGAAATAGAATCATTACTTTAACACCATCAAAAAAACAAAGTCAGCTCCGGCGACAACCTACGTTGTCTGAAGAAGGATTTCGGTCCGAAACGTTGCCTATTTCCTTCGCTCCAAAGATGCTGCTGCTGCACCCGCTGAGATCCTCCAGCACTTTTGTCTACTTTCGATTTTTCAGCATCTGCAGTTCCTTCTTGGACAACCTACGTTAACCAGGCAACATCTACGACAGCACCTACGTCGGGAGAAGTCAAGCTACGCTCACTGGCGTCAAACCCACTGTCACCGAAAATGTTTCAACATGTTGAAAATCCAGCGGCAACAAGAAAGACACCACGACTCTTTGGGCGACTGAGGGGACGACTCATGACCATGCAGGCGACAGCCTAGTCACCTAAAAAAATTGCCTAATGCCCCTGTCCCACTTCGGAAACCTGAACGGAAACCTCTGGAGACTCTGCGCCCCACCCAAGGTTTCCGTGCGGTTCCCGGAGGTTTTTGTCAGTCTCCCTGCCTGCTTCCACTACCTGCAACCTCCGGCAACCACCTGCAACCTCCGGGAACCGCACGGAAACCTTGGGTGGGTGGGGCGCAAAGTCTCCAGAGGTTTGCGTTCAGGTTTCCTAAGTGGGACAAGGGCATAAGTCTATTTTAGAGACTCATTTTGTCTACAGCGCGGAAACAGGCCCTTCGGCCCACCGAGTCCACGCCGACCAGCGATCCCCGCACACTAACACTACCTTAACACACACACACACTGGGGACAATTTACAACTGTACCAAAATAGTCAGGATGGCACCTGGGGTCTGGCACAGTAAGGCAGCAACTCTACCTCTGTGCCACCGTGCCACACTTCATCCCTTATCTCTACGCTGTGGACGGCTCGATTGTAATCACGCATTGTCTTTCCGCTGACTGGTTAGCGCGCAACACTAAAAGCTTTTTGCTGTACCTCGGTACACGTGACAATAAACTGAATTCAAGCTCCACACCCACCCACACACATACACGCAGGCAGCCCCAGAGGTCGGGATCGAACAGGGTCGGTAGAACAGTGAGGAAGGTGACACTAATTCCGCCTTCCCCCCCCTCCATGGTCACCCACCCCACCCCTGTTAAAGCGCAACCCAAAAAAACTGCTCGTAACAGTACTCGGGGAGTTTTTTTGGCGGCTTTTAATGCAATTCTGCCCGATGGTCTTTTTCTTCCTCCGCCTCCTCCTCCCTCGGCTTGGACAATGGGTCGGGTATTCGGACAGCGTCTCTGCTAATCGTCTCTCGGGACCCTCTCGGAGAGCTTGAAAGGCGATTTCTTCAGGGGGAAGGTTTCCGTGCAAAACATCCGGCCACCTCCTCGCTCGATCGATCGATCACTCGCTCGGGACGCAAAGGGTCGGAAGGGGCCGCTTCGCTTCCCGGGTCAGCAACCACCTCCTGTCCTCCTCCTCTCCTGTTATGGTGGACTAGGAGGGAGGGAGGGAGAATGGTGGTGGGAGAGGGAGGGGGGGGGAGGAGGCAGAAGAGGGGGGCTGGGGAATGGGGAAGGAGAGGGGGAAGGCTGGGGGGGGATGAGGGGGGGAAGGAGGGAAGGAGGGTCAGTGGAGGAGGGTGAGAGCTTTGGCCACCCGCACCCTGACGCTGGCCACCGGGTCCTGCAACATGGCGGGGATGTCGGAGCAGACGCTGCTGTGGGAGCCGGCCTGGTGGTACTTCCTGGGCAGGCGGTGCATGAGGGAGGCGGCGAAGACCACAGCGTTGCCGCGGATCTCGGGCAGCAGGCTCTTGAAGAAGGTGACGCCGACCACCAGGTAGATGCTGACCTTGGCGGGGAAGTCGGACACCACCATGGCGGCCAGGCCCTGGAGGAAGTCCCAGTAGTCGCCCGGCCCGTCGCCGGGCAGGCGGGTGGTCAGCAGGTCGGCCAGTCCAGCCGAGCCCACGGCCGGGCCGGCCCGCCGCAGCGCGTCCTTGCAGGCGGCCGACACCTCGCTGCTGCCGTCGTCCAGGTGGAGGATGAGGCTGACCAGGCTGGCGTGGAGCTGCTCCGAGTAGACGGGCCGCAGGTCGCCGCCGGCGAAGCGCGACAGGCCACCAAACAGGCCGAAAGGCCTCGGCCCGCACCCGGGCGCTCGGGTGCTCGAAGAGCAGCTGGGCGGCGGCGATGAGCACGGCCAGCGGGGCCCGCAGGTCAGCCTCCTCCAGGCGGGGCAGGAGGCGGGAGAGGGCGGACATGGCCTCCAGCTTGACCAGGTCCAGCGGGTCGCTGAAGTCGTCGTCTTCGCCCGCCCCCACCCCCACCCCGGTCGCCATGGCGCCCAGCAGCTTGGCCGAGTAGAGGCCCAGCTGGTCGGGGTCGCCCCGGGGTAGATTAGCCAGCCCGCGGAGGGCCAGCAGGCGGACCAGCGGTACCCGGTCCCTCAGGCAGCCGAGTAGGCCGGAGACCAGCACGTCGGTCAGGTGGAGGTCCCGGGCTGCAGCCGTCTCCCCCAGCAGTTCCCCGAGGAAAGCGGCCAGAGTGACCCGCTGGGACTTGGCGGCGGTGGGCAGGGCCCCGGCCAGGTGGTGGACGACGGCCGTCAGGCGGGAAGAGGCGGAGGAGGCCATGGCCCGCCCCAAGATGGCCGCCCCCTCCGGGTGGCGCTCCGGGTCCCTCAGGGCGGCCCATCCGCCGGCCTCCCGCAGCCGCTCGTCCACCTCGCCGCTGCCGCCGGCCAGCAGCACCGCCCGCAGGGTGTCGGCCGAGTACTGGCACACGTCCACTGGGCCCTGCCGGGGACGCAGCGCCGGGGGGATCCGCCACTCCCGCGGGCCGCAGGCCGCCAGCAGCTCCCCCGGGAACTCGACACCTACGCTGGAGCTGAGGTGGAGGAGGAGGACGGAGAAGAGCTGAGGGTAGAGGGAGTGAACGGCGGCGGCGGATGATGATGATGAGGACGAGGTGGGGGCCATGTTGGTCAGCATCTCCTTCAGGGCACACACGATGGCCAGGGGCTCCAAGGCCGAACAGACGGCCCCTCCTCCACCACCACCACCGTGGGCCTGAGAGCCTTTCCTCTGGGCCGGGTCGAGATGCTTGGCCAGGGCCTCCAGCAACAGCTCCATGGCCCCCGAGGCCAGGCCGGTCTCGCCGCCCAGGGCCCTCCAGATGTCGCAGGTGTTCTTGTCGAAGGGGAGCGGGGAGAAGAGGAGGCAGGAGACCACCTCGGCCATGTTCTGCGAGGCCAGGACGGAGATGAAGTGGACGACGGACAGCTTGACCTGCTCGCCGGTGATCCACTGCAGGCGGATGTAGAGGGCCTTGAGGATCTCGGCCACCGTGCCCCGCAGGGCCGAGCCGCAGGAGAGGACCACCGTGTTCATCACCACCGAGGCGGCGCTGGAGCTGCTGACGAAGTGGTCGTCCAGCCCCTCGAAGAGGACGAAGAGCAGGGGCCCCACCTGGTCGCGGGGCAGGTGGCTGGCGATCACCTTGGCCAGGTCGGAGGTGACCCGCAGCAGGACGCCGCTGTCCGACCATTCCAGCTGGCCGGCCGAGGCCTTCAGGTGCTCCACCAGGGGGTCCGCCTGGCCCTCGGGCAGCCCCTGGCAGCGCAGGTGGATGTCGAAGAGGATGCAGATGCTGTCCATGGCCAGGCTGCGGACGCGGAGGGCCGGGTCGGTGCAGCGGGGGGCCAGGCGGCCCAGGATGGAGCCCAGGTGGCCGAACTCCTGCTCGGGGCGGGGGCTCATCTTCTCCAGGTACAGGCCCACCAGCTCGCGGGTCACCTCCATGGCCCGCTCCCTCTCGTGCTCCTTGGTGGAAATGACCCAGCCCTCCACGTGCTTGAAGATGGCCTGCAGCCCGTCGGGGCTGAGGTCGTGCAGCAGGATCTCGCCCAGCAGGCCGTGCAGGGCGGCCATGGTCTCCCGGTAGAGCTCGCCCTCGCTGCCGGCCGGCTGCAGGCCCACCACTCCGTCCAGGCAGGTCTTGATCAGCTCGGTGACGTACGCCTTGTTGAGGGCCGGCCCGAGCTTGATGAGGAAGGAGCAGGCCGTCATGGCCAGCTGGCGGACGGGCGTGCGCAGCTGGGCCCGCGACTCGGCCTTGACCAGGTTCTGCATGTTGGTCAGCAGCTCGCCCTTGCGGGCAAAGTGGTAGGAGTGGCGGTGGCGGTTGGCCAGAACGGCCTTGGCGATGAGGGTAACAGCCTTGATGAGGCTGAGCCGCACCATCAGGTCCTTGCTCTCGATCTTCACCCCCAGCACCTTGGCATTGGTCAGGTTGATGATGTGGCTGAGGATGCCGCCATCCATCCTGGGCAGCAGGAGGTCCTCGGGGGCGTAGAGGGCCACGTAGCCGTAGCAGAGGATCAGGGTGCTCTTCATCCTCTCCACGTCGCCCTCCAGCCTCTCCATCAGGGCGTTGAAGAAGCCGGCCGTCTTCTTCATGGAGTCCAGCTTGACGAAGTCCTCCAGCCGGGCCAGAGTCTTGTCCAGGTGGGTCATAGCGCAGAAGCCAAAGCCGATGGCCAGGCCCTCCTTCTCCAACACCTCCTGGTGCTGGACGCTCAGCAGCATCTCCTGGAGCTGCTGGTCGATGATGTCGGCCGCGTGGGTGTGCTGGAGCACAATGCCGCCGCACTTGTAGAGGAACTGCTTCTCCCGGGAGGCCAGCGGGTGGCGGGGCGAGGCGGAGTGGGCCTGCCAGGCGTTGAGGAGGGCCGTCACCTCCTGACCCAGCCGCCGGGACCAGCCGCCGTCCGCCACCGCCTCCAGGGTCTTGAACAGGAAGAGGAGCAGGCTCTTCTCCCACTGCTGGCGGGGGTAGTAGTCCTCCGAGCCGTCCTGCAGGTACTGGGCCAGGTCGGGCAGCTCCTCCCTCCAGGGCCGCTCCAGGGCCGGGTGGAAGGAGGGCCCCATGGCCAGCAGCAGCCTGAGGGCCGGCTCGCCCCGGCCCCCGCCCTCGTAGGGGGCCGAGGCAGCGGCCAGGAGTCGGGTGAGCAGGGCCTGAGGGGAGGGGAGGCCGGGCCTAGTGTTGAAGGCCAGGGCCTCCACTCCGGCCTTCCGTCGGCGGACAGCCAGGCGCTCCAGCACCCGGCAGACCGGGGGCCAGCCCCTCGGTGTAGCGTAGTGGGGTGATGTAGCCCAGCAGGGAGGGCCACAGGGCCCGCTCCAGGCCCTCGGTGGTCGAGGCCTGGCCTAGCAACTCCTCCGCCCGGGCCCTCAGCTCGGCCGAGGCCTGGGGGAGGCTGCACTGCGACACCACGAACTCCAGCACCTGGCCCGCTGCTTCCGCTATCGACGCCGACTCCTCCTCCTCTGCCTCCCCCGTGTCCAGGTAGCCCCCGGCCAGCAGGGACCCCACCACCTCCAGGGCCCCGCGGCGGACTCTGGCCCCTCCGTCAGCCAGGGCCGGCCGCAGGGCCGCCATGATGGCGGGGAGCCGGCCCTCCATCCGCTCGGGGCAGGAGGCGAGCAGGTGCCGGAGGAGGGAGAGGGCGCCCACCTTCCCCTTCTCGTGGCCGGCCATCTTGTGGGCCAGGAAGCGGAGGGGCCCGTCGGCCGAGACGTCCGCCAGCAGGCCGAAGCAGGCCAGCACCTCCTCGTCCGGGACCTCGGCCCCCGCGCCGCACGCCTGGTGGTGGAGGGGCTGCAGCAGGGACTCGGCCTGCTGCTCCAGGGCCCCGGCCCCCCGCCCCGCCTGCTGGGCCGCCTCCAGCACTCGCCGCAGGCACCGGGTCACCTCCCGGGCCTCGGCCGGCCTCCGGTAGCAGGCGAGGAGTCCCGGCACCAGCCGGGGCAGCTCGTCGAGCAGCTTGGCCGCGGGCAGCAGCGGGGCCATGTCCCCCAGGGCCGACAGCACTTCCAGACGCACCCCCGGGTCCCTCAGCTGCAGCCAGACGTTGAAGAAGACCTCGTAGGCCGCCTGCACCTCCTGGGAGAAGTCCTCCGTGGCCAGGGTGGGGTCGGGGGGCTGCTCGCGGTAGGTCAGGATGCAGCGGCTAAAGCAGCCCAGGGCCGAAGCCATCGCTGCCTTCAGACGGTCGGGGCGGGCCTGGTTCAGCATGGGCATGGTGGCCTCCATGATGCCGGGCATGTAGGGCATGGTCCCCGGGACGTTGGCGAGCGAGAGGCGGGCCACCGTCCTCACCGCGTAGTAGTCGGGCAAAGCCTCGGGCCTAAAACCCAGCAGCATCTCCTCCAGGACCTCCTCTGGGAAGCGGGCCCCCAGGGCAACCAGCAGATCGCTGAGGGCCTCCTTGGACGTGTCGGGCCAGGCCTCGCCAGGCCGGGCCAGCTCCGCCCGGGCGGA
Organism: Leucoraja erinaceus; assembly: GCF_028641065.1. Taxonomy (NCBI): domain Eukaryota; kingdom Metazoa; phylum Chordata; class Chondrichthyes; order Rajiformes; family Rajidae; genus Leucoraja; species Leucoraja erinaceus. The sequence continues at coordinate 24,942 of NW_026575407.1, forward strand.
CGACACCACCTTCTTGGCCAGCAGGTCCCCCACCCGCTCGCCGGCCTCCCGCACCATCCCCTCCATTCCGCGCAGGATGAGGGCCCGGTGGGACTCCTCCAGCTGCGCCCGCCGGGCCAGGTAGTCGTGGCAGGAGGCCAGGGCCAGGTCGGGGTGGCGGGCCCCCAGCTGGCGCAGGGAGCGGCCCACCTCTTCCCTCACCCCGGGGTCACGGTCTGAGGCCGCCTCGCACAGGGCCCGCAGCGAGTCCTCCACATCGCAGGAGGCCATCTTGGCCCGGCTGTGGTCGGCCGGCCCCATGACCCCCTCACCACCGCCTTGGCCTTCCACCTTTCCTCCCGCTCTCCCCACCCCACCACTCTCCCTCTCTCCAGCCACCTCTCCCTCACTCTCACGCTCCCTCTCCCTCTCTCCCCACCCCACCACTCTCACCTCACTCTCTCTCTCCAGCCCACCTCTCGCTCTTTCTCTCTTTCTCTCTTTCTCTCTCTCTCTTCCTCCTCTCTCCTCTCCACCTCCTCACTCTCTCTCTCTCCACCTCTCCCTCACTCTCCCTCTCTCCAGCCCACCTCTCCCTCCTCTCCCTCACTCTCACTCTCTCCTGCCCACTCGCTCTTTCTCTCTCTCGCTCTCTATCTCTCTCCACCCCACACTCTTTTCTCTCTATCCCAACACTTTCGCCCTCTCCCCACCTCTCTTTCTCTCACTCTCTCTTTCTCTCTCCAACCCAAATCTCGCTCTTTCTCTCCCTCTATCTCTCTCCACCTTTCTTTCTCTGACTCCACCTCTCACCTCTTCCAACCACGTTTCCCCCCCTCTACCTTCTCTCTCTTTCGCTCTCCCTCTCCCTCTCCTCTCTCCCTCTCCTCTCTCCCTCTCCCTCTCCTCTCTCCCTCTCCTCTCTCCCTCTTTCCCTCTCTCCTCCCTTCGTCTCAGTCTAGAACGCAAGGGGCTACATCACCAGCCGCTCGCTCGCTGCCCCCTACAACCTTTAACCCCTTCATTAACCAGCCCATCCAAGCCGAACACAGTCTCCTGTTCACAACATACCTCCCGAATTTGTCTTCCCATTACCGCCGTGACTCTCCTTTCAGTCCCCCCCTCTCTGTTTCCTCTCTCTCTTTCCCTCTTTCGGGAATGTGCTAAATTAAATCCGCTCCGCTCTAAAGCCTCTATCCCTTCCTAACCTCCGACTAGGCCTCACTTTTTCATCCCGTCTCCCTCGATTCAACCATTTTCGTACCCGACTGCCTTTCTCCTCCAGAAAACCAGCGTGTCTCTCCACCTCCCTGGGCCAAAAGCATCCGGAGTCCACTATTCCCCCTCCTCTCCACCAGTCAACAGTCTAAGCCTTGCCCCAGTCTCCTCCACCCCCCAGCCTTGCTCCTCAGAGGTTCATCGCCTCCCCTGGTGGCCCGGCCCCCTTCGCCTCTCTCCATCCCGCTCGCTTCTCCTCACCGTTAAAAGCTCTCATCCCCGGTCCCCCCACCCCCACCCCCAGCGCTCACACTCTCTTCACCCCCCCCCCCCCCCCTCCCCCCCCCAGCCATTACCCCACCCCTCCCTGCATTGTGAGGTCACGGGGTCACACTGTGAGGTGGTCCGGGCCTTTTAGCAAGGATGCCGTTGGTGGTCTGAGAGTTACCCCATCGTACTTCTGGGCCACCCCCCTCGCTCCCCTCTCCTCTCTCCCTTCCTATCTTTCTCTCTCTTTCTCTCTTTCACTATCTCCCTCCCTCTCTCCTTTCCTCTTTCATTCCCTCTTTCTTTCCCTCCCTCTCTCTCTTTCCCTATCTCTCTCTTTTTCCCTCTCTCCCTTCCCTCCCCATCCTCTCACTTCCCCCTCTCTTTCCCCCTATTTCCTTCTCTCCTCCTCCTCCTCCTCCTCCTCGTCACCCTTGTGAATTTATGGAATTCCCTGCCACAGAAGGCAGTGGAGGCCAAGTCACCGGATGGATTTAAGAGTTAGATAGAGCTCTAGGGGCTAGTGGAGTCAAGGGATATGGGGGGAAGGCAGGCACGGGTTATTGATAGGGGACGATCAGCTATGATCACAATGAATGGCGAATGGTGCTGGCTCGAAGGGCCGAATGGCCTCCTCCTGCACCTATTTTCTATGTTTTCAAGAGAGAGTTAAATTTAGCTCTCGGGGCTAAGGGAATCAGAAGGGGTATGGGGGAGAAAGCAGGAACTGATTCTGGATTATCAGCCACGATCATATTGACTCATACTGACTCCTGCACCTTATTTTCGATGCTTCTCACAATGTGCACCGCGGTTGCTAGTCCACTCCCGAAGATGGGCGGCATTTTCAGAATATCTGGCCTGAGCTGTGTTGAGCCTCGCTGGCATTTAAAGGTTCAAATGCCGCCGTGTGCGGTCCAAAAAACGTGGTGGGTGGGGGGGGAATGACCGATGTCAACGTTTTCTATTCCTAGTTTCATGGGACTTTCATTACTCATCCCTCTCCTCTGCCGCAGGATGGTGTGTTTAGGTAGGAGCTGCAGATGCCGCTTCTCCGTTTGCTATTGTCTGTTACTATTGTAAAGCGACTTTATTACAACATGCTGCAATAACTCAGCGGGACAGGCAGCCTCCGAAGAAGGGACTCGACCCGAAATGTCACCCATTCATTCCTTCTCTCCAGAGATGCTGCCCGTCCTGCTGAGTTACTCCAGCATGTTGTGTCTATCTCCGGTGTAAACCAGCACCTGCAGTTCCTTCCTAGACACAGAGTATTTAATTGCTTTGTAGGGTAGAAACATAGAAATGAGGTGCAGGAGTAGGCCATTCGGCCCTTCGAGCCTGCACCGCCATTCAATATGATCATGGCTGATCATCCAACTCAGTATCCCGTACCTGCCTTCTCTCCATACCCTCTGATCCCCTTAGCCACAAGGGCCACATCTAACTCCCTCTTAAATATAGCCAATGAACTGGCCTCGACTACCCTCTGTGGCAGAGAGTTCCAGAGATTCACCACTCTCTGTGTGAAAAATGTTCTTCTCATCTCGGTTTTAAAGGATTTCCCCCTTATCCTTAAGCTGTGACCCCTTGTCCTGGACTTCCCCAACATCGGGGACAATCTTCCTGCATCTAGCCTGTCCAACCCCTTAAGAATTTTGTAAGTTTCTATAAGATCCCCTCTCAATCTACTAAATTCTAGAGAGTATAAACCAAGTCTATCCAGTCTTTCTTCATAAGACAGTCCTGACATCCCAGGAATCAGTACAAAAAAAATGGTACAACATTTTTTTTATTCGCAGGCATTACATCCCATTTAAAAGAATAGACACAAAATGCAGGAGAAACTCGGGGGCAGGCAGCATCTCCATATAACCATATAACAATTAAAGCACGGAAACAGGCCATCTCGGCCCTTCTAGTCCGTGCCGAACACTTATGCCCCTGTCCCATTTAGGAAACCTGAACGGAAACCTCTGGAGACTTTGCTCCCCACCCAAGGTTTCCGTGCGGTTCCCGGAGGTTTTTAGCAGTCTCCCAACCTACTTCCACTACCTGCAACCTCCGGCAACCACCTGCAACCTCCTGGGTGGGGCGCAAAGTCTCCAGAGGTTTCCGTTCAGGTTTCCTAAGTGGGACAGGGGCATTACTCTCGCCTAGTCCCATCTACCTGCACTCAGACCATAACCCTCCATTCCTTTCCCGTCCATATACCTATCCAATTTATTTTTAAATGATAAAATCGAACCTGCCTCCACCACTTCCACTAGAAGCTCATTCCACACAGCTACCACTTTCTGAGTAAAGAGTGAAGTCCCCCCTCATGTTACCCCGAAACTTTTGTCCCTTGGAGAGAAGATCACTCCCTGGACCCTTCTCTCCAGAGATGCTGCCCGTCCCGTGGAGTTTAACTCCAGCATTTTTTTGGTCTATCTTCGGTGTAAACCATCTGAGCTGTGTAAGTCTGAGTATAGTAGTTGGGATGTAATGTTAAAATTGTACAAGGCATTGGTGAGGCCAATTCTGCGGTATGGTGTACAATTTTGGTCGCCTAATTATAGGAAGGATGTCAACAAAATAGAGAGAGTACAGAGGAGATTTACTAGAATGTTGCCTGGGTTTCAGCAACTAAGTTACAGAGAAAGGTTGAACAAGTTAGGGCTTTATTCTTTGGAGCGCAGAAGGTTGAGGGGGGACTTGATAGAGGTTTTTAAAATGATGAGAGGGATAGACAGAGTTGACGTGGAAAAGCTTTTCCCACTGAGAATAGGGAAGATTCAAACAAGGGGACATGACATGAGAATGAAGGGACTGAAGTTTAGGGATAACATGAGGGGGAACTTCTTTACTCAGAGAGTGGTAGCTGTGTGGAATGAGCTTCCAGTGAAGGTGGTGGAGGCAGGTTCGTTTTTATCATTTTAAAATAAATTGGATAGTTATATGGATGAGAAGGGAATGGAGGGTTATGGTCTGAGCGCAGGTATATGGGACTAGGGGAGATTATGTGTTCGGCACGGACTAGAAGGGTCGAGATGGCCTGTTTCCGTGCTGTAATTGTTATATGGTTATATGACAATTTGCAGTTCCTCCCCACACTTGCTCCCTCAAACCCTGTTTTCACTTCGGTTGCAAAATCGGAGTCAATCTCCAGCTATTTTGCGTCTGTCCGCGAATCCATTGCACCACTGCTCATTGCATCTTGCTTTTTGCAGGCTCACTGATATCGCATTTTGTCAACGGATGAGCTTGCACCCCGCTGGCTGGTGCTATTGCAAAAGATAAATTAGCATTGGTATTAAAGGTCTGACATTCTGTGCATTTTTTTTTAAAAATTTTTTTTTGCTTTGGTTTTTAAATAGCTCGCCCTTTCGCTGCCCTCGCCTTGAGCTGTCGAAGCAGCCGGCCGCTCCTGCAAATGGACGTGATGGAATGCACGCCCGCTGTCCCCGGGGACTCCAAATCAGCGGGTCGGCCTTGACTGCGCGTGCGCAGAGGAGGATGTATCAAGGCTGGGGGGACTACAACTCCCGGCGTGCAGCGCGGGCGGTCTGTGACGTCGCGACCCGATTGGCCGCGCTGCTCTCGGGGGGAGACGAATAGAGGGGGCTGATTGGTCAGGGCACCACGTGGGGTTGGCGCTCCGGACCAGTGAGCAGGGGCGTGGCGAAGAGCGCCCATTGGTCGGCGCCCCTCCTGCCTATTGATAGGTCGCAGGTCTCGGTGAGGGGGGCGGGGCGCTGAATATTGATGAGGGGGCGGGGTTACGGCCCACTGTGGTGGAAAGGAACTGCAGATGCTGGCTGACACCAAAGGCAGACACACACAAAGTGCTGGAGTAACTCAGTGGGACAGGCAGCATCTCTGGAAGCGTCGCCCATTCCTTCCCTCCAGCGATGCTGGCGCCTGTCCCGCTGAGTTACTCCGGCTACAGACAGGAAGCGTCACAGCTGGTGTCCAGGACAAGGGGTCACAGCTTAAGGATAATGGGGAAATCCTTTAAAACCGAGATGAGAAGAACTTTTTTCACGCAGAGAATGGTGAATCTCTGGAACTCTCTGCCACAGAGGGTAGTTGAGGCCAGTTCATTGGCTATATTTAAGAGGGAGTTAGATGTGGCCCTTGTGGCTAAGGGGATCAGGGGGTATGGAGAGAAGGCAGGTACGGGATACTGAGTTGGATGATCAGCCATGATCATATTGAATGGCGGTGCAGGCTCGAAGGGCCGAATGGCCTCTACTCCTGCACCTAATTTCTATGTTTCTATGTCCTGGTGCCATCACAACAACCTAGAGCTCAATGCTCTTAAGACAGTAGAATTGATTCTAGACTTTAGGAGAGCTCTCACCCGACTCACCATCCACAACACCACAGTCACATCTGTGGAGTCTTTTAAGTTACTGGGAACTATCATCTCCAAGGACCTTGGGGGGGCTAACATCGACTCCACAGTCAAAAAGGCACAACAGAGGACATACTTCCTACAGCAGCTGAGGAAGCACAATCTGCCACAGGCAATGATGGTCCAATTCTACACGGCCATCGTAGAGTCTGTCATCACCTTCTCCATCATGGTCTGGTTTGGCTCAGCCACCAAGCACGACATGGAGGCTGCAGCGAATCACCTGATCAGCGGAGAAGGTTATTGGCTGCAACCTTCCCTCCATTGATGAACTGTACACTGCAAGGGCCAGGAAGGCGAGCGGGCAAGATCATCTCTGACCCCTCTCACTCTGGCCACAACTCTTTGAATCACTTCCCTCTGGAAGGCGACTCCGGACTGTCAAAGCTGCCACAGCCAGACATAAAAACAGTTTTTATCCAAGAGTAGTTGCTCTACTCAACAGCCAAAAATCTGTAGCCTCCCTTTGATCTGGTATTTTGTTGGTTCACATGCTTGATCAATGGTGTTTTATCTTTAATGTTTTCTTATTATTAATGTTTAGTGTTTTCTGAGTCATTCGTAACTGTCACTGTATGTCATGTTGTTACTTGTGGGCAGAGCATCAAGGCAAATTCCTTGTATGTGGATACTTGGCCAATAAACGTACTTACTTTCTTTTTGTGTCTGACTTCTGCCAAATATTGATGTTGTCAGCATCAGTTCAGAAAAGATTTACGAGGCTGTTGCCAGGACTAGAGGGTGTATAAGCAACAGGGGGAGGTTGGGAACAGGCTGGGTCTATTCCATGGGGCGCAGGAGGATGAGGGGCAATCTTACAGAGGTGTATAAAATCATGAGAGGAATAGATCGGGCAGAGTAGGGGAATCGAGGACCAGAGGACATAGGTTCAACGTGAAGGGGAAAAGGTTTAATAGGAATCTGAGGGGTAACCTTTTCACACAGGTGGGTGTATGGAACGAGCTGCCTGAGGAGGTAGTTGAGGCTGGGACCATCCCATCGTTTAAGAAAGTTAGACAGGTACATGGATAGGACAGGTTTGGAGGGATATGGACCAAGCGCAGGCAGGTGGGACTAGCATAGCTGGGACATTTTTGGCCGGTGTGAGCAAGTTGGGCCGAAGGGCCTGTTTCCACACTGTATCACTCTATGACTCTATGCCAATGAGGGGCGGGCTCTGTATAATGAGCTGGCCTCGTTAAAGAATGATGATTGGTGGGCGCCTGCTGAATATTGATAGCTTGCTGCATATTGATGAGGGGCAGGTGCTGAATATTCATCAGACGGCGCATCTTGATGAGGGGATTTGTTCTTAATCATTCTGCATCACCGTCTATATCTCTTGTTTCCCTCTCCCCAGACTGAAGAAGGGTCTCGACCCAAAACGTCACCTACTCCTTTCTCTGTAGATGCTGCCTCACCTGCTGAGTTTCTCCAGCATTTTTTGTCTACTTTAGAGATATGACACACACACACTGAACTTTTTTTCTCTATCCCATATATCATATTGTTTACAGCATACTATGCTTACATATCCTGTTGTGCTGCTTGCTGCAAGTAAGGATTTAATCGTTCTATCTGTGGGGCAAATGACAATGAAACTCTTGACTCTTGGTAAAGAGAGGTTTGGGCGACTGTGGATCTTGCTGTCAGATTTTCTGCTCGATTCTGCATCAAAGCAGCTGACTCTTGAATCTTGAATGTCGATGAGGGGGGTTGGGTGGGTTGCATATTAAAGAGAGGGAGGAGCGCCGCATATTAATGAGGGGGAGGGGTGCTGCACATTGATAAAGGGGGGGGTTGCATATTGATGAGAGGGACGGGCGCCACATATTGATGAATGGGGGGTCACATATTGATGAGGAGGGTGTGGCATTTCCTATAGATAAAGGGGGGGTTGCATATTGATAAGGGGGAGGAGTGCTGCACATTGATAAAGGGGGGGGGGTGCATATTGATGAGAGGGACTATTGATGAATGGGGGGTTGCATATTGATGAGGTGGTGTGGCATTTCATATTGATAAAGGGGGGGGTGCATATAGATAAAGGGGGGGGGGGGGGATTGCATATTGATAAAGGGGGGATTGCATATTGATAAAGGGGGGGCTGCATATTGATAAATGGGGGTGTGGAGCTGCATATTGATAAAGGGGGGGGGTTGCATATTGATAAAAGGGGGGGTTGCATATTGATAAAAGGGGGGGGGGTGCATATTGATAAGGGGGGGCTGCAGATTGATAAACAGGGGTGTGGAGCTGCAAATTGATAAAGGGGGGATTGCATATTGATGAAAGGGGGGGTTACATATTGATGAGAGGGGGGGTTGCATATTGCTAAAGGGGGGGTTGCATATAGATAAAGGGGGGGGATTGCATATTGATAAAGGGGGGGCTGCATATTGATAAACGGGGGTGTGGAGCTGCAAATTGTTAAAGGGAGGGGTTGCATATTGATAAAGGGGGGGGCTGCATATTGATAAACGGGGGTGTGGAGCTGCATATTGATAAAGGGGGGGTTGCATATTGATAAAGGGGGGGTTGCATATTGATGAGGGGGTGTGGCATTTCATATTGATAAAGGTGCTTGCTTTGATGCATTTCGTTGTCTCTGTACTGTACACTGACAATGACAATTAAATTGAATCTGAGGTGGGGTTGCATATTGATAAAGGGGGGGGTTGCATATTGATAAAGGGGGGTATGGCTTTGCTTATTGATAAACGGGGGTTGCATATTGATAAATGGGGGTTGCATGTTGATGGACAGAGTGGCTACATATGGATGAGAGGAGTGGCTACATATTGATGAGGAGGCGTGGATGCATATTGATGAGGGGGCGTGGATGCATATTGATGAAGGGGCCTGGATGCATATTGATGAGGGGGCGTGGATGCATATTGATGAGGGGGAGTGGCTGCATATTGATGAGGGGGAGTGGCTGCATATTGATGAAGGGGCGTGGATGCATATTGATGAGGGGGTGTGGATGCATATTGATGAGGGGGCGTGGATGCATATTGATGAGGGGGAGTGGCTGCATATTGATGAGGGGGAGTGGCTGCATATTGATGAGGGGGAGTGGCTGCATATTGATGAGGGGCGGGAAGCGGCAGCGTCGGTTCAGTCGCTAGCGGGCGGTCAGTCAGTCGGTCGGGGCGGCTGCAGCAACTCCTCCATCCGTCCGTCCGTCCAGCGGGCCAGTGCCACTAGACTACAGGGCAGACATGTCGCGGCCACTCACCGACATGGACCGGAGGAAGCAGATCAGCGTGCGGGGGCTGGCGGGCGTGGAGAACGTGACGGACATCAAGAAGAACTTCAACCGGCACCTGCACTTCACGCTGGTCAAGGACCGCAATGTGGCCACGACCCGGGACTACTACCAGGCCCTGGCCCACACCGTCCGGGACCACCTGGTCGGCCGCTGGATCCGCACCCAGCAGTACTACTATGAGAAAGACCCCAAGGTAAGGGGGCAGTGGGCAGGCAGGGGTTAAATATGCCTGGGAGGGTGTGTGTCAGTGAGCATTGAGGGGTTAAATGGGTCTAGGTGTGTGTGTGTGTGTCAGTGAGCATTGAGGGGTTTAAATGTGTCTGGGAGGGTGTGTCAGTGGGTAATGAGGGGTTAAATGTGTCTGGGAGGGTGTGTGTCCGTGGGCAACAAGGGGTTAAATGGGACTTAGACGGTGTGTGTCAGTGGGAATTATGGGGTTAAATGGGTCTGGGTGTCTGTCAGTGGGCATTGAGGGGTTAAAATGGGTCTGGGTGTCTGTCGGTGGGCAATGAGGGGTTAAATGTGGCTGGGAGGGTGTGTCAGTGGGTAATGAGGGGTTAAAATGGGTCTGGGTGTGTGTCAGTGGGCAATGAGGGGTTAAATGTGTCTGGGTGTCTGTCGGTGGGCATTATCATGGGTTAAAATGGGTCTCTGTGTGTATCAGTGGGCAATGAGGGGTTAAATGTGTCTTGGAGGGTGTGTGTCAGTGGGAATTATGGGGTTTAAATGGGTCTGGGTGTCTGTCGGTGGGCATTATCATGGGTTAAAATGGGTCTCTGTGTGTATCAGTGGGCAATGAGGGGTTAAATGTGTCTTGGAGGGTGTGTGTTAGGGGGCAATGAGGGGTTAGATGGGTCGGGGTGTCTGTCGGTGGGCAATGAGGGGTTAAATGTGTCTGTGTCAGTGGGAATTATAGGGTTAAATGGGTCTGGGTGTCTGTCGGTGGGCATTATCATGGGTTAAAATGGGTCTCTGTGTGTATCAGTGGGCATTAGAGGGTTGTCAGTGGGAATTATGGGGTTAAAATGTGTCTGTGTGTGTCAGTGGGCAATGAGCGGTTAAATGTGTCTGGGAGGGTGTGTCAGTGGGCAGTGAGGGGTTAAAATGGGTCTGGGTGTCTGTCGGTGGGCAATGAGAGGGTAAATGGGTCTTGGAGGGTGTGTCAGTGGGCATTGAGGGGTTAAATGTGTCTTAGAGGGTGTGTGTCAGTGGGCAATGAGGGGTTAAATGGGTCTTGGAGGGTGTGTCAGTGGGCATTGAGGGGTTAAATGTGTCTTAGAGTGTGTGTCAGTGGGCAATGAGGGGTTAAATGGGTCTGTGTGTCTGTCGGTGGGCATTATCATGGGTTAAAATGGGTCTCTGTGTGTATCAGTGGGAATTAGAGGGATGTCAGTGGACATTATGGGGTTAAAATGGGTCTGGGTGTGTGTGTCAGTGGGCAATGAGGGGTTAAATGGGCCTGGGAGGGGTGTGTCAGTGGGCATTGAGGGGTTAAAATGGGTCTGGGTGTCTGTCGGTGGGCAATGAGGGGTTAAATGTGGCTGGGAGGGTGTGTCAGTGGGTAATGAGGGGTTAAATGGGTCTGGGTGTGTGTCAGTGGGTAATGAGGGGTTAAAATGTGTCCGGGTGTGTGTCAGTGGGCAATGAGCGGTTAAATGTGTCTGGGAGGGTGTGTCAGTGGGCAGTGAGGGATCTCAGTGTGAATTATGGGGTTAAAATGTGTCGGTGTGTGTGTCAGTGGGCATTGAGGGGTTAAAATGGGTCTGGGTGTCCGTCGGTGGGCATTATCATGGGTTAAAATTGGTCTGGGTGTGTGTCAGTGGGCATTAGAGGGATGTCAGTGGACATTATGGGGTTTTTCACACAGAGAGTGGTGAATCTCTGGAACTCTCTGCCACAGAGGGTAGTTGAGGCCACAGTTCGTTGGCTATATTTAAGAGGGAGTTAGATGTGGCCCTTGTGGCTAAGGGGATCAGGGGGTATGGAGAGAAGGCAGGTATGGGATACTGAGTTGGATGATCAGCCATGATCATATTGAATGGCGGTGCAGGCTCGAAGGGCCGAATGGCCTACTCCTGCACCTAATTTCTATGTTTCTAAAATGGGTCTGGGTGTGTGTCAGTGGGCACTGAGGGGTTACATGTGTCTGGGAGGGTGTGTCAGTGGGCAATGAGGGGTTAAAATAGGTCTAGGTGTATGTCAGTGGGCATTAGGGGGATGTCAGTGGGCATTATGGGGTTAAAAAAGGCTCTGGGGGTAGGTTTGTGTCAGTGGGCATTATGGGATAAAAATGGCTCTGGGAGGGCGTTTCAGTGGACATTAGGGGGTTAAAATGGGTCTAGGTGTGTATGTCAGAGGGCATTATGGGGTTAAAATGGCTCTAGGTGTATGTCAGTGGGCATTAGAGGGATGTCAGTGGGCATTGAGGGGTTAAAATGGGTCTGGGTGCATGTCTGGGTATTATGGGGTAAAATGGCTCTGGGAGGGGTGTGTCAGTGGGCAATGAGGGGTTAAATAGGTCTAGGTGTATGTCAGTGGGCATTAGGGGATGTCTGGGCATTATGGGGTTAAAAATAGCTCTGGGGGTGGGGGGTGTCAGTGGGCATTGGGGGTGTCAGTGGGCATGTTAAGGGGTGGCAGTGGGCAATGATGGGTTAAACATGGCTCTGGTAGTGTCAGTGGGCATTAGATGTGTCAGTGGACATTACTGGGTTAAAATGGGTCTGGGGGTGGGTGTGTGGCAGTGGGCATTGAGGGGTTAAAAATGACTGGGATGTGTGTCAGTGGTCATTGGGATGGGGTGGCAGTGGGCATGGAAGGTACTGGAGGATGTGTTAGTGGGCATTGCGAGGTTAAAAATGGCACGGGGTTGTGTCAGTGGCCATTGAGAGTCTTAGAGGGCATTGGGAAGGGGTGGCAATGGGCCTGGAGCCTGCAGGATGGTTTGTTAGTATGTATTGAGGGGTAACAGCGGGTAGTGGGCATTGAGAAGGTGGCAGTGGGCATTGAGTGATTGAAAATAGCGTGAGGGATGTGTCAGTGGGCATTTGGGCTGTATTAGTGGGCATTAGGGGAGTGTCAGTGGGCATGGTGACTGCTGGATTCAGATTCAGATTCAATTTTAATTGTCATTGTCAATGTACAGTACAGAGACAACGAAATGCATTAGGGGGTGGGCGTTGGGCATGCCAGTGGGCATTGGGCATTGAGAGGTTGAGAATGGCTCGGGGATGTGGCAGTGGGCATTGGGTGTGTCAGTAGGCACGGGGAGAGTGTCCGTTGGCATTGACTGTCTGAGTGGGCGTTGTAGACTGGTGTTGGGGTGGGTATCAGTGGGTATTGGGTGGCAGTGGGCATGGTGAGAGGGTGGCCCACACCCTGCTTGACCACCTGGTTGGCCGCTTGGTCCGCACCCAGCAGAAGGACCCCAAAGTGAGGGGGGGGGGTTGGGGGGGGTGGAAGAGGTGTCGGTGGGAGTCGGCAAGGGGCGAGTGGGCATTGAGGGGTGTCAATGGGGTGTATTTGGACATCGGGAAGGTTAGTTAGTGGGCATTATGAGTCTCAATGGGGCATGGAGGTTGTGTAAGTGGGGCATTGGATGTCAGTGGGTATCGGGTGTGGCGGTGGGCATGGGCAGGGTATTAGTGGGCATTGGAATGCTGCTCGTGGACATAATGTATCACTGGGATGCAAGTGGAGCACTGGGAAGATGGCTGTTGGCATTGAGCGTATAAGCGGGCAAGGGAAGGGGTGGCAGTGGTGATGGAGACCTCTGGAAGGGTGCCAGTGGGCATTGGGCAGGGGTATGTGGATAAAGAGGGTGTCTCGGTTGCCGGTTGGTGGGCACTGGAGTGGGGTTGCCAGTGGGACATTGGGTAAACCCTGTCCCAGTGCCCGCTGGTGTGAGCATCACTGTGCGATGGGTAACAGCAAGCTCTGACATCGGGGTGGGCACATGTTGGCATTTTTTGGTTGCCACAGTACATTGGGCGGGGGCTGGCCACCAACAGATATGGCTGGGTGCCACCATGTCACCTCGGTTCACAGTAGTTGTGGGAGCTGCATTGGTGGTGTTTAGTCTGCAGTTGGAAGCATTTTTGTTTTCCAATCTGTGTTATCCAATTAACGAAAAGTCCAGACATGACCACAATTAAGACACCCCCAGTATACTGATACAGGATACAAGGTTTAACGTTTAGTGCAAGATAAAGTCCGATTAATGATAGTTCGAACGTTTCCAATGAAGTAGCTAGGAGGTCAGGGTCGTTCTCTACCCTGGTCTCTGGCGGTGCTCACAATGCCAGAGACACGGGTTCGATCCTGACCGCGGGTGCTGTCTGTGCAGAGTTTTACATTCTCCCCGTGACCCGTGTGGGTTTTATCCAGGTGCCCCGGTTTACTACAAAGATGTACAGGTTTCTAGGTTGATTGGCTTTGCTAAGTTCTTCACCAAATTCTCTTTGGTAATTAAATCTCATAGGAAACATAGAAAATAGGCCCTTCGAGCCATTGAATATGACCACGGCTGATCATCCAGAATCAGTACCCCGTTCCTGTTTTCTCCCCCACATCCCTTGAGCCCGAAGAGCTAAATCTAAAAGCCCTGTCCCACTGTACGAGTTCATTCAAAGAGCTCTCCCGAGTTTGCCCAGATTCGAACTCTGAGATTTACGGTAATGGCCGCTCGTCGGTACTCGGGGCTCTCGTGGATTGCCAACTCTCTCGCTCCCAAATAAGGGACAGAAGGTCAAAATACGGGATGAATTCCAGACGGCAATTCGTTGACCCACTCGGCCGTGGCTGGGTGAATGATGAGTTGGCCCCGGGTGCTGGACTGCACACAAAGCCCAGCCAATGGGCCAGCTGAGGAGTTTTGGCGGGGGGGGGGGGGGGGGGGGGGGGGGGGCGCGCAAAGTCCGGCGCCCCGTCCAACTCATGAACGGCCGTGAGAAGGAGGGGTGGTGATGGTGGTGGTGTTGGCAGTCAACGAAGGTCCGAAGGTCGGACAGCTGGCCGGGCTGCCGACCAACAGGGCCACTGGCGAGGTGCTGCTGCTGCACTCCATGGGCTGCACCACGTCGGGATGGGCGCTCTGACCCAACATTCCCTTCGACCCGAGTAGTAACGGTCAAATACGGGACGAGGGCGGTCCCGTACGGGACAAACCAGTTTAGCCCAATATACGGGATGTCCCGGCTAATGCAGGACAGTTGGCGACCTTAGGTATTGGACTGGTAGGGACGAGTCTGTGTGTATAACACTGGGGCGACAGAGCTGTCTTTTCACAACCTTGAGCTTTAGGTTGTTCAGATTCAGATTCAATTTTAATTGTCATTGTCAGTGTACAGTACAGAGACAACGAAATGCATTACAGAAACGAAACTCAGCTGTTCATGAGTTTGGAATAAGATCACCGCAGATCTCTGAACGTAGCAAAGATGTGTCTCATCTCCCTGACTGAGGCTAGGGATGGGATGGCTACAGATGTCTGACTAACTGGCCAGCCTGCATGTAAAAGAGAGGAGTCCTTACTGTGGCTGTATGAAGTGTGCACCAGTGTGGCTGCCTCTGGCACCCTGGGGAGGATAAATTGCCCTTGCAAGAATTCCAGGACAGGTTTACAGCAAAGATACCCTGCACTCCAAAGGTCAAACGATGAGGAGAGATTACAGCGACCAGGCTTGTATTCCCAGTACCATCAAAGGTTAAGGGTCGACGTGCCGGAATTTATTTTTAGCACTTTGAAATGCATCCGAATTGGGTGGCAAGGAATGATCTTAATAAGCTGCCCGGGATATGTTTTAGTTTCAAGGTTTTGGGTCGAGACCCTTCTTCAGTTCAGACTGTATCGATATGTTATGTTCAGCCTTTCTGTATTTCGGAGGCCCTCTAGCTATCAATATTCTCTAGCTGAGAATATTCTACTTGGAAATGATAAGCCTTTGCTCGCTAGGGATGTGAAGAGGTTTGAAGCAATAACATGGGCGGGTTCTGCACCAAAAGCTCATCGTCTCAGCGGCCGATGCAGCAGTCTGCTCGGAGCTGAGCATGCAGGGGCTCGTAGCCGCAGCGATCAATCACGAGCGACAGCCCGTGAAAAGAGATCTGCGCCTCCCCAAGGTTAAACAGGGGACATTCGGAATCGCCAGACACAAAATCCTGGAGTAACTCAGCGGAACAGACAGGCAGTGGCACTGGCGAGAAGGAATGGGCGACATTTCGGGGCCGAGACACTTCTTCAGACTGAGGGTCGGGGGAAGAGGGACTCCATAAGAGGTATTAGAAGGGTCAGGTGTGAAAACGGCAGATTAGCCCCATATGGTGATGAGGAAATGGAGCTGAGAGGGAGGTGACATCACTGAAGGAGGGCCTCGACCCGAAACGGCACCAATCCCTCCTTGTCCAGAGATGCTGCCTGTCCCGCTGAGTTACTCCACCATTTTGTGTCCATCTGCGGTGCAAGCCAGCAACTGCAGTTCCTTCCTGCACGGTGATATTGAACCAGGAGGACAGTTGAGAACTAGGATAGACAATAGGTGCAGGAGGAGGCCATTCGGCCCTTCGAGCCAGCACTGACATTTAATGTGATTCAGATTCAGATTCAATTTTAATTGTCATTGTCAGTGTACAGTACAGAGACAACGAAATGCATCATGGCTCAAACAGTACCCCGTTCCTGCCTTCTACCCGTACCCCCTGACTCCGTTATCTCTTTAAGAGCCCTATCTAGCTCTCTCTAGAAAGTATCCAGAAATCCGTCCTCCACCACCCTCTGAGGCAGAGAATTCCACAGACTCACAACTCTCTGTGTGAAAAAGTGTTTCCTCATTTCTGTTCAAAATGGCTTACCCCTCATTCTTAAACTGTGTGGCCCCTGTTTCTGGACTCCACCAACATCGCACACCTGCATCCTGCCTCTAGCGTGTCCAAACTCTTAATAATCTTACATAGAAACATAGAAATTAGGTGCAGGAGTAGGCCATTCGGCCCTTCGAGCCTGCACCGCCATTCAATATGATCATGGCTGATCATCTAACTCAGTATCCTGTACCTGCCTTCTCTCCATACCCTCTGATCCCCTTAGCCACAAGGGCCACATCTAACTCCCTCTTAAATATAGCCAATGAACTGTCCTCGACTACCCTCTGTGGCAGAGAGTTCCAGAGATTCACCACTCTCTGTGTGAAAAAAGTTCTCATCTCGGTTTTAAAGGATTTCCCCCTTATCCTTAAGCTGTGACCCCTTGTCCTGGACTTCCCCAACATCGGGAGCAATCTTCCTGCATCTAGCCTGTCCAACCCCTTAAGAATTTTGTAAGTTACATGTTCCAATAAGCTCCCCCTCTCATTAGAAGAACTCCAGAGTGTACAAGCCCAGCCGCTCCATTCTCTCAGCATATGACAGTCCCGCCATCCCGGGAATTAACCTGGTGAACCTACGCTGCAGCCCCTCAATAGCAAGAATGTGCGGGATGGACAGAGAGAGGGAAAGCAAGGGCTACTTGAAGTTGGAGTGTTCATACGGCTGGGTTAGAAGCTGCCCGGGATCGAGGTGGGTCTGAAGCAAGCAAGGGATGTGCAGAAATTACATTCCTGCTTTCCCAGTGAAAGGCCTGGATAGAGTGAATGTGGAAAGGGGGTTTCCACTCGTGGGAGAGTCTAGGACCAGAGGGCACAGCCTCAGAATAAAAGGACCTACCTTTAGAAAGGAGATGAGGAGGAATGTCTTTGGTCAGAGGGTGATGGTGAATCTGTGGAATTCTTTGCCACAGACGGCTGTGGAGGCCACAAGTCAGTGGATATTTTTAAGACAGAGTGACATTCTCGATTAATGCGGGTGTCAGGGCTTATGGGGAGAAGGCAGGAGAATGGGGATGAGAGGGAAAGATACTTCAGCCATGTTTGAGTGGCGCATAGACCTGATGGGCCGAATGGCCTAATTCTGCTCCTAGAACCTATGAAGATGAATTTTCCACCCTTCCCTTTCCTTCACATCTCCACCAGATCAATTCCTGGAGAGAGAGGGGGAGTGAGAGAGAGAGGGAGGGAGGGAGGGGAGGAGGGGGTGGGGAGGGAGTGGGTGTGAGAGAGAGAGAGAGAGAGAACACACTAACAGTAAAGGGAGATGAATGAGAGAGGTGAACGTTACAGATGCAGCTTGAGAACAGGCCCTTCGGCCCACCGTGTCCGCACTGGCCAGCGATCACCCCATACTAGCACTATCCTACACACTAGTGGGGGTTTACAATTTACAGAAGCCAATTAACCTGCAAACCTGCACATCTTTTGAAGTTTGGAGAACGTGCAAACTACTCAAAGTCACACACACACAGAGACGGACACACACAGAGACAGACATGCACGCGCGCACACACACACACACACACACACACACACACACACACACACACACACACACACACACACACACACACACACACACACACTCTCTCTGTCTCGCTGTGAGGCAATGGCTGTCCTACTCAGGGCTTCACTGACGGGCGGTGAAGTGCAAGAGGGATTTGGGAAACAATAGGCAATAGGTGCAGGGGTCGGCCATTTGGCCCTTTGAGCCAGCACTGCCATTCAATGTGATCATGGATGGTCATCCCCAATCAGTACCCCGTTCCCGCCATCTCCCCATATCCCCTGACTCTGCTCACTATCTTTAAGAGCCCTATCCAGCTCTCTCTTGAAAGTATCCAGAGAACCGCCCTCCGAGGCAGAGAATTCCACAGACACTCGCAACTCTCTGTATGAAAAAGTGTTTCCTCGTCTCCGCTCTAAATGGCTTACCCCTTATTCTTAAACTGTGTGTGGCCCCTGTTTCTGGAGTCCCCCAATATCGGGAACATGCCTGTCTAAGAGAGAGTTAGATAGAGCTCTAGGGGCTAGTGTAGTCGAGGGATATGACTTCAGGGGACATGACTTCAGAATTAAGGGACAGAAGTTTAGGGGTAATATGAGGGGGAACTTCTTTATGCAGAGAGTGGTAGCGGTGTGGAATGAGCTCCCAGTGGAAGTGGTGGAGGCAGGTTCATTGGTATCATTTAAAATAAATTGGATAGGCATATGGATGAGAAGGGTATGGAGGGTTATGGTATGAGTGCAGGCAGGTGGGACTAAGGGGAAAAAAATTTGTTCGGCATGGACTTGTAGGGCCGAGATGGCCTGTTTCCGTGCTGTAATTGTTATATGGTTATATGGTTATATATGGGGAGAAGGCAGGCACGGGTTATTGATAGGGGACGATCAGCCGTGATCACAATGAATGGCGGTGCTGGCTCGAAGGGCCGAATGGCCTCCTCCTGCACCTATTTTCTATGTTTCCTGCCTCTAGCGTGTCCAAACCCTTCATAATCTTATATGTTTCAATAAGATCCTTCTAAATTCACAGAGTGTACAAGCCCACAGCCGCTCCATTCTCTCAGCATATGACAGTCCCGCCATCCCGGGAATTAACCTTGTAAACCTAATTCCCTGTAGCAGCAGGCAAAGTGGTCGCCTGATACCCGGGCAAGCTGCGCCTCAGACCCTTTGACCTTTTGGAGGAGGCCTATTTTTACCCTGAGGTGGGGGTGAGGAGAGCTGTCTTTCCTTTCAACCTGCTCTGCCCTCCCGACCCCAGGCAGATTGAAATGCCAACAAAATGTCAGGGGTCGGGCCTTGAGTTCTCCTTGAGTTGCAACTAATTGCTGATCTCAACTTGGCACAAGATCATAGCTCTGCCTCTGTCGCCTGCAGACCAGCCTTTTTAACTTTAGTTTAGAGATACAGCGCGGAAACAGGCCCTTCTTCCCAACCATTCCGCACTGACCAGCGATCCCCGCACGCTAACGCTATCCTTCGTAGACAGAAATGCTGGAGAAACTCAGCGAGTGAGGCGGCATCTCT
This sequence comes from Leucoraja erinaceus, assembly GCF_028641065.1. Taxonomy (NCBI): domain Eukaryota; kingdom Metazoa; phylum Chordata; class Chondrichthyes; order Rajiformes; family Rajidae; genus Leucoraja; species Leucoraja erinaceus. The sequence goes on from NW_026575407.1 coordinate 43,972, forward strand.
GGAGAGAAGGAGTAGGCGACGTTTCGGGTCGAGACCCTTCCTCAGACTGAAGTACAGGTGTCCCACTATCCTTCACACACTAGGGGACAATTTATACATTCATACCAAGCCAATTAATCTACAAACCTGCACGTCTTTGGAGTGTGGGAGGAAACCGGAGCTCCCGGAGAAAACCCACGCAGGTCACGGGGAGAACGTGCAAACTCTGTACAGACAGCACCCGTAGTCAGGATCGAACTCGGGTCTCTGGCGCTGAAAGGCAGCAGCTTTACTGCTGTGACGCGATTTAACCTGGCATTGGCTGCATTTAACCTTCTGGAGTTGATCTATTGAGACGGCAGCCTTGGAGATATAGAGTGATACAGCATAGAAACAGGCCCTTAGGCCCATCTTGCCCACCCCGACCAACATGTCCCAGCTACACTATTCCCACCTGCCTGCGTTTGGCCCATATCCCTCTAGTCTAAACCTAGCCTTACCATGTAACATAGAAACATAGAATATAGGTGCAGGAGTAGGCCATTCGGCCCTTCGAACCAGAACCGCCATTCAATCTGATCGTGGCTGATCATGCAAAATCAGTACCCCGTTTCTGCTATCTCTCCATATCCCTTGATTCCGTTAGCCCTAAGAACTAAATCTTACGTTGACCACATCGCCCCGATTCTGGCCTCTCCCCACTGGCTCCCTGTGCGTTTCCGAATACATTTCAAGATCCTTCTTTATGTTTACAAAGCCCTCAATGGGCTCGCCCCCATCTACATCAAAAGTCTGCTCACCCACCACACCACCTCCAGGTCCCTCAGATCGGCCGACTTGGGGTTGCTGAACATCTAGGCATAAGCTTTGGGGCGATCGACCGTGCCTTTGCGGTTGCAGCTCCTAGACTGTGGAACAGCATCCCCCCCCTTCCCATCAGAACTGCCCCCTCCATCGACTCCTTTAAGTCGAGACTTGAAAATTATCTTTACTCTCATAGAAACATAGAAATTAGGTGCAGGAGTAGGCCATTCGGCCCTTCGAGCCTGCACCGCCATTCAATATGATCATCCAACTCAGTATCCCGTACCTGCCTTCTCTCCATACCCCCCCGATCCCTTTAGCCACAAGGGCCACATCTAACTCCTTCTTAAATATTGCCAATGAACTGTGGCCTCAACTACCCTCTGCGGCAGAGAGTTCCAGAGATTCACCACTCTCTGTGTGAAAAAAGTTCTTCTCATCTCGGTTTTAAAGGATTTCCCCCTTATCCTTAAGCTGTGTGACCCCTTGTCCTGGACTTCCCCAACATCGGGAACAATCTTCCTGCATCTAGCCTGTCCAAACCCTTAAGAATTTTGTAAGTTTCTATAAGATCCCCTCTCAATCTTCTAAATTCTAGAGAGTATAAACCAAGTCTACCCAGTCTTTCTTCATAAGACAGTCCTGACATCCCAGGAATCAGTCTGGTGAACCTTCTCTGCACTCCCTCTATGGCAATAATGTCCTTCCTCAAATTTGGAGACCAAAACTGTACGCAATACTCCAAGTGTGGTCTCACCAAGACCCTGTACAACTGCAGTAGAACCTCCCTGCTCCTATACTCAAATCCTTTTGCAATGAAAGCTAACATACCATTCGCGAGCCTCTCAAGCCTTTCTTGACGTCCTCTGAGGGAGGGCTACCTGTCTGTATTTGTGTATGTACTTAATCTATGAACCACTGTTGTATAACATTAGTACCTCCACTTTGGTCAACGAGAGGTGTTTTTTTAAATGTGCTGTAGAAATAAAAGTGACTTGACTTGACTAACTCTCTCTTGAAAACAACCATTGAATCGGATCCAAAACCTCCAGTGAATATACCGGGTCCAAATGTTTTTTTTTTCCCACTGTTGTGACTGTATCTGCCTCAACTACCTCCTCCACACGCCCGTCCATGTAATGCTCTGCGGGCCAGAAATGTCGCTGGCCAGAAATGCCGCTGGCTCCATGAAAGCTTTCTTGGAAGAGGCCCCAGAAATGTGGTTGGGCTCCGAAGCAAATGGCGTCTGTGCTGAGTCAGCGTTTGATCCTGGCACAGCTGAAGCACTCTCCTCGCATCTACCGCTTGCTTGTGGTACTTTTTCATTGTTTACTTTTAGCCTGGTTTTGTTTTGTTTTAGCAGATTTGTTTAGGCTTGTTTTTAGTTTCAGCTTGTTAGTTTTATCTTGCTTTATCATAGTTTTAGCTATACGCTGAGAGACTGGAGCGGCTGGGCTTGTACACTCTGGAGTCTAGAAGGATCAGAGGGGATCTGATTGAAGCATATAAGATTATTAAGGGTTTGGACACACTAGAGGCAGGAAACGTGTTCCCGATGTTGGGGGAGTCCAGAACCAGAGGCCACACACACACACACACACACAGTTTAAGAATACAGGGTCGGCCATTTAGAACGGAGACGAGGAAACACTTTTTCTCGCAGAGAGTTGTGAGTCTGTGGAATTCTCTGCCTCAGAGGGCGGTGGAGGCCGGTTCTCTGGATACTTTCAAGAGAGAGCTGGATAGGGATCTGAAAGATAGTGGAGTCAGGGGATATGGGGAGAAGGAACGGGGTACTGATTATGGATGATCAGCCATGATCACAGTGAATGGCGGTGCTGGCTCGATGGGCTGAATGGCCTCTACTCCTGCACCTATTGTTTATTGCTTTGAGTTTTAGTTTGCTTTGAGTTTCATCTTGGTTCTGATTTTGGTTTGCTTCTGCCTTACCTCAGTGATACAGCATGGAAACAGGCCCTTCGGCCCACTGAGCCCGTGCAGACCATCGCACGCCCATTCACAATGGTTCCATGTTATCCCAATTTCACATCCGCTCCCTACACAGTTTTTACCACGAGGGCCAATTAACCTGCAAACTCGCATGTCTTTGGGGGAAACCGGAGCACCCGGAGGAAACCCAGACGGTCCCAGGGAGAAGGGATAACACGGACCGACGCACCCTAGGCCAGAATCGAACCTGGGTCTTTCACCGCCAGTCCACCCACCGCAAGGAAGATTAGTGCTGTCTTCTCAGTGGCACGACCACGCAATCCTGCCCACTTACTAGACACGGCAGGTCGAACCAGCTCGAGTTATCCACCATTTTGTGTCTATCTTCATTACAAAGCAGCCTCTGCAGTTCCTTCCGACACATGCTTGCTGGGTCTGCTACTGTGCAGTGGACGGGAGCAGGTCTCGGCGGCAAAGAAACTCCGCCATCAATACAGATATCGAGGGAGGAAGACTAGATGAGGGGGAGACAGTGTACAAACTTTAAAGAGGGTCCACTCAGTGCAAAAATATCTCTTGCATAGAAACATAGAAATTAGGTGCAGGAGTAGGCCATTCGGCCCTTCGAGCCTGCACCGCCATTCAATATGATCATGGCTGATCATCCAACTCAGTATCCCGTACCTGCCTTCTCTCCATACCCCCTGATCCCCTTAGCCACAAGGGCCACATCTAACTCCCTCTTAAATATAGCCAATGAACTGGCCTCAACTACCCTCTGTGGCAGAGAGTTCCAGAGATTCACCACTCTCTGTGTGAAAAAAGTTCTTCTCATCTCGGTTTTAAAGGATTTCCCCCTTATCCTTAAGCTGTGACCCCTTGTCCTGGACTTCCCTAACATCGGGAACAATCTTCCTGCATCTAGCCTGTCCAACCCCTTAAGAATTTTGTAAGGTTCTATAAGATCCCCCCCTCAATCTCCTAATCTTCTAGAGAGTATAAACCAAGTCTATCCAGTCTTTCTTCATAAGACAGTCCTGACATCCCAGGAATCAGTCTGGTGAACCGTCTCTGCACTCCCTCTATGGCAATAATGTCCTTCCTCAGATTTGGAGACCAAAACTGTACGCAATACTCCAGGTGTGGTCTCACCACTCTTGCATTGGAAGAGTCCTCGAGTTGTACAGCACGGAAACAGGCCCTTCGGTCCACATCACCCATGCTGGCCAAAGTACAGACCAGAGTTAGTTCCACCTGCCTTTCTGTGGTCCCCTATCTCTCCAAATGTTTTCTATTTGGAGTATTGAGTGTTCTGGTCGCTGCCGTTGCAGGAGAGGTGTGAGGCCTTTGGAAGGTGGCTGTCTCCCTGAAGGTGGGCTGCAGGAACTGTACAAAGACTGGCAGAGAAGGCAGAGGGGTATATCTGCCTTCATCGGCCGGGGCTTTGAGTACAAGAGCCATGTGGCAACGTTGGCTCGGACACCTCTGTCCAAGTCTGTCCAATCTCTCCCTGCAGCTGAAACCATCTCATCCAGGCAACACTCTGGATTGAAGAAAGTTATAAGTTTCTTGCAAGTTTGAGTATAGAAGTTGGGATGTAATGTTAAAATTGTACAAGGCATTGGTGAGTTATATGGATGGGAAGGGAATGGAGGGTTATGGTCTGAGCACAGGTATATGGGACATGGGGAGATTATGTGTTCGGCACGGACTAGAAGGGTCGAGATGGCCTGTTTCCGTGCTGTAATTGTTATATGGTTATAGCCCTGACCCATGGTACGAGTTCATTCCAAGAACTCTCCCGAGTTTAAAAAAAAAATCAAACTCGCGGTAAGCACGGAGAATGAACGTAGCGGGTACGTCGGAGCTCGGGGACGTCCCTTAGTGGCTCGTAAAGCAAACGGCAGGAACTCGGGAAGATTCGCTAACGGCAGGTAAGCTCGGGAAGACTCGTGAAGATTTTTCAACATGTTGAAAAATGTCCACGAGAGCCTCGAGTACCGACGAGTGGCCATTGCCGTAAATCTCCGAGTTCGAATCGGGGCAAACTCGGGGAGAGCTCTTGGAATGAACTCGTACCGTGGGACAGGGCTTTAAGGGTCTCGACCCAAAACGTCACCCAGTCCTTCTCTCCAGAGATGCTGCCAGCCCAGCTGAAACACTCCAGCATTTCGGTTCAACCTCCAAAGGCCCAACACCTTTCCTGGTAATGAGGGCGACCAGAACTGCACGGTGGCGCAGCGGTAGAGTTGCCGCCTTGGAGCGAATGCAGCGCCGGAGACCCGGGTTCGATTCTGACTACGGGTGCTGTCTGTACGGAGTTTGCACGTTCTCTCTGGGTTTTCTCCGAGATCTTCGGTTTCACCCCACACTCCAAAGACGTGTAGGTTTTAGGCAATAGACAATAGATGCAGGAATAGGCCATTCGGCCCTTCGAGCCAGCACCGTCATTCAATGTGATCATGGCTGATCATCCCCAATCAGTACCCCGTTCCTACCTTCCCCCCCATATTCCCTGACTCCGCTATCTTTAAGAGCTCTCTCTTGAAAGCATCCAGAGAACCGGCCTCCACCGCCCTCTGAGGCAGAGAATTCCACAGACTCACAACTCTCTGTGTGGAAAGGTTACACAAAAAAGCTGGAGAAACTCAGCGGGTGCAGCAGCATCTATGGAGCGAAGGAAATAGGCAACGTTTCGGCCCGAAACGTTGCCTATTTCCTTCGCTCCATAGATGCTGCTGCACCCGCTGAGTTTCTCCAGCTTTTTTGTGTAACCTTCGATTCTCCAGCATCTGCAGTTCCCTCTTAAACAAATCTCTGTGTGGAAGAGTAGGTTAATAGGCTTGGCATCAATGTAAAATCGATCCCCAGTGTGTGTGTGTGTGTGGATATCGTTAATGTGCGGGGATCGCTGGAGCCGAAGAGCTTGTTTCCGCGCTGTATCTCGAAACAAAATTAAACTAACGGGTGATTGGGTGGTAGGGGATCCTACAAAGAGCTTCAAAGACAAATGGAAATTTTCCATAGCAACGGTGCTTGGGATATAAACAATAGCTGCGGCTCCTAGGTTTCAAGTTGCCACCTCTCAAGCATGGCAAGCACCCCTCCTCCTTTGACTCTTAAGTGAGCAAATCCTGGTTAACAAAAGCAAAACGCTCCGAGCTGTCGGAAAACCAGCCCATGAAGGGAAGAAATGGCCATTAGGACACAACGACCTTCATCGGAGCTATGCACGGAAATTGCTGTCAAAACAAAACATGCAGGGGGGGAGGGGGGGACACAAGTTCTCGGTGGCTGAGCACACACTCGAGGCTTCGGCCGTGGGCCCTGTGGACGGTAGCATCGGGAGGTGACCTGGTTGGTGACCGACTCCCAACTCCAGCAACAGCAGCTTCGTCCAGGGGCTTGAATCAGCCTGGCCTTTCATTAGGGGGGGGGGGGGGAGGGGAGAGACGTGTGTCCCCCCTGTCCCCCCCCAGGATTTCCGCCCACGATTCGGAGCAGTATTAGGCTACTTGACCCTTCAAGAGCGTTCGAGGATAGATTTTGGGTGGTCACGTTGCACTTGTACAAGACGTTGGTGAGGCCGCATTCAGAGTATTGTGTTCAGTTCTGGGCACCGTGTTGTAGGAAAGATGTCGTCAAGCCTGAAAGGGTTTAGAGAAGATTTACGAGGATGTTGCCAGGACCTGGAGGGCAGGAGGATGAGGGGGTGATCTTACAGAGAGGTGTATAAGATCACGAGAGGAATAGATCGGGGAGTCTCTTGCCCAGAGTGGGGGAATCGAGGACCAGAGGACATGGGTTCAAGGTGAAGGGGAAAAGATTCAATAGGAATCTGAGGGGTAACTTTATCACACAAAGAGTGGTGGGTGTACGGAACGAGCTGCCAGAGGAGGTAGTTGAGGCTGGGACTATCCCAACGTTTAAGAAACAGTTAGACAGGTACATGGATAGGACAGGTTTGGAGAGATATGGACCAAACGCAGGCAGGTGGGACTAGTGTAGCTGGGGCATGTTGGCCGGTGTGGGCAAGTTGGGGGTGAGGGGCCTGTTTCCACACTGTATCACTCTTGTGTCTCTATTGTCATATTGCCCCGAAATGGAAGAATTAAATTTCATACCTGCAGCAGCACCACAGATATGCAACCAGTGTAGTCTGTAAACACCATATCTGCTCCGCCGTTCTCTCAGTCGGCACGGCGGTGGAGTTGCTGCCTTCACAGCGCCAGAGACCCGGGTTCGATCCTGACCACGGGCGCTGCCTGTACAGAGATTGCACCTTCTCCCTTTGACCTTGTGGGCTTTGTCCGGGTGCTCTAGTTTCCTCCCACGCTCCAAAGACGTGCAGGCTTGTAGATTAAATGGCTTCGGTCAAGAATGTAAAATGTCCCTAGTGTGTAGGATAGTACTAGTGTCTGGGGTGATCGTAAGTCGGGACGGACTCGGTGGGCCGAAGACCCTGTTTCCGCACTGTATCCCGAAATCACTAAATCTAAATCTCTAAAGCTGATTTAATTTTCCCTCGACTACATTCTCCCCGTAACCTTTGACGCCCTTACCAATCAAGAACCTATCAATCTCCACTTTAAAAATACCCGATGACTTGGCCCCCACAGCTGTCCTGTGATTTAGCAATGAATTCCACAGATTCACCACCCTCTGGCTAAAGAAATTCCTCCTCATCTACACTCTATAACGGAACGTCCTTTTATTCTGAGGCTGTGGCCTCTCGTCCTGGACTCTCCCACTAGTGGAAACATCCTCTCCACATCCACTCTACCCAGACCTTTCATTATACGATAGGTTTCAATAGGTATGAGAGAGAGTTGACGTGGATAAGCTTTTTCCATTGAGAGTAGGGAAGATTCAAACAAGAGGACATGATTTGAGAATTAAGGGACAAAGGTTTAGGGGCAACATGAGGGGGAACTTCTTTACTCAGAGAGTGGTAGCTGTGTGGAATGAGCTTCCAGAGCAAATGGTGAAGGCAGGTTTGTTTTTATAAGTTAAAAATAAATTGGATAGGTATATGGACGGGAAAGGAATGGAGGGTTATGGTCTGAGTGCAGGTAGATGGGACTAGGTGAGAGTAAGTGTTCGGCACGGACTAGAAGGGCCGAGATGGCCTGTTTCCGTGCTGTAATTGTTATATGGTTTTGTTATATGGTTTCAATGAGGTCCCCCCCCCTCATCCTTCTAATCTCCAGCGAGTACAGGCCCAAAGACATCAAAACACCCCTCGTACGTTAACCCAAACATCCCGGGGATTATTTTTGTAAACCTCCACTGGACTCTCAATAGACAATAGTGCAGGAGTAGGCTATTCGAGGCAGCATCGCCATTCAATGTGATCATGGCTGATCATTTTAATCACAGTTTAAGAATAAGGGGTAGGCCATTTAGAACGGAGATGAGGAAGAACTTTTTTCAGTTGTGAATCTGTGGAATTCTCTGCCTCAGATAGATAATAGGTGCAGGAGTAGGCCATTTGGTCCTTCGGCCAATGTGATCATGGCTGATCATCCCCAATCAGTTCCCCGTTCCTGCCTTCTCCCCATATCCCCTGACTCCGCTATCTTTAAGAGCTCTATCTAGCTCTCTCTTGAAAGTATCCAGAGAACCGGCCTCCACCGCTCTCTGAGGCAGAGAATTCCACAGACTCACAACTCTCTGTGTGAAAAAGTGTTTCCTCGTCTCCGTTCTAAATGGCCGACCCCTTATTCCTAAACTGTGTGGCCTCTGGTTCTGGGATCCCCCCAACATCGGGACCATGTTTCCTGCCTCTAGAGTGTCCAAACCCTTAATAATCTTATATGTTTCAATAACCTCTCATCCTTTGCCAACAACAGCACATCCTTCCTCAGATATGAGGCCCAAAATCGCTCACAGATATTCCCAATGTGGTCTGACTAGTCCCTTATAAAACCTCCGCATCACATCTTTGCTTTTATATTCTAGCGCTCTCGAAATAAATGTGTGGAAAAAGTTAATTTCGAGGGAAATTAATAGAAAATGAAAAGCGGAGACTGCAGATTTGCTTGGAGATTTTAATGCATAGCATGGAGAGATGGCTGCAGTTAAAACTGCTCACCAGTTCCCTGAATTCACAGCAGAATTAGCCGACAGTTATACCGTGCAGTAAACAACTTTTGTTCGATGCTACTCCACGAAAATATTCTATCAACTACATGGTCACCAATTATTTCATTAGCCATAACATACTTATCGCTTGTGTTAATCTTATTCAACAACAGGTGGTTAATGCAAGCCAAACACAATACATCTTGACATTATTCTATCTCACCTTTCAGGCAGCCCACGCCACTAACCCTCTCCAATCCGATCATAAGCCCCCCTCCCATTTACAGTAACGTTTCTATTCCACTTGGGGTAGGGGGCGCGGGTGGTCACAGAAGGCAAAACAAGCTTCGTTATCTCCTCTACTATTTCATATTCACAGTTACCACCCACCCTTCAGCACATTCCCAGACAGGAGGTAATACATCTAGTCCTTCTTTGCCGGTTCCCACGAACCTGGTCTGTACCTGGTCAAGCGAGAGCTGCCAATTGTCACATCCAAACACCCTTTCGTTACCTTGTTCAGTTCCAATCAAAATTAAGTTAATTGTATTGTATTCAAATTTATTGTCATTGTCTCAATTTGAGACAACGAAATGAATTCCCTTACAGGCAGTATCATAAATAAATAAATAAATGAATGAATGAATGGATGAATGAATGAATGGATGAATGAATGGATGAATGAATGAATGAATGAATGATTGAATGAATGGATGGATGAATGATAAATAATAAGATATATTAAAAATAAAATTGAAATTGAATTTAAAAAAAGCACAAACACAGAAAGTCCACGACACAACATAACATAAATGGCACCAAGGTGAGGAAGGCACCATAGTCCAGCCAGCCTCCCCTCCGTGTTTATCCGTGGTTGGGGCCTTCCGAGCACCCGCAGTCGCCGCCCCGGGTGGCCCGATGTTCAGCCCCTCACGCCGGGCTGGTGGAACGCCGACGCCAAACCCCGACGGTGAGAATCCTCCTCCTCAGCGGCCCGGCTTGGTGTGTGTGTTGGCTTGGTAATTGGCTTGGTGTATGTGTGTAAATTGTGTGGATGTGTGTGTGTGTGTGTAAGATAGTGTTAGTGTGCAGGGATGACTGGTCAACGCGGTGGACCGAAGGGCCTGTTTCCGCGATGTATCTTTAATGAATGAGTAAGCTTATTGGCCAAGTATTCACATACAAGGAATTTGCTTTGGTGCTCCGCCCGCAAGTGTCATGACAGACAGTGACAGTTAGGAATGACACATAAAATTATTAAAAATTAATAATAAAACATTATCGATTATGTGAATACCAGAACAAAAGGAGGCTACCGATTTTTGGTTATTTAGTAGAGCTACTACTCGTGGGGAAAAAAGGTGTTTTTATGTCAGGCTGTGGCAGCTTTGACAGTCCGGAGTCGCCTTCCAGAGGGAAGTGATTCAAAGAGTTTGTGGCCAGGGTGAGAGGGGTCAGAGACGATCTTGCCCGCTCGCTTCCTGGCCCTTGCAGTGCACAGTTCGTCAATGGAGGGAAGGTTGCAGCCGACAACCTTCTCAGCTGATCGGACGATTCGCAGCAGCCTCCAGGTGTCGTGCTTGGTGGCTGAGCCAAACCAGACCTTGATGGAGAAGGCGAGGACAGACTCTACGATGGCCGTGTAGAATTGGACCATCGTTGCCTGTGGCAGATTGTGTTTCCTCAGCTGCCGCAGGAAGTGCATCCTCTGTTGGGCCTTCTTGACTGTGGAGTCGGTGGTGGCAAATAAACTAAAATAGAATAGAATAGAATAGTTTCTTTATTGTCATTGTAACATGAACCATGTACAACGAAATTTAAAAATGTCAGCCAGTCAGTGCACCATTCAAACATTTCTAAAAGCTAACGATACATACAAGATAAAATATTAAAAGATAAACAACTAAAATAAATATCACGAAAATAGCACGCATAAACACCCAACCCTCCATCCTGCTGTCGATTTCACAGTGTACCACAGTCCCTTAGTCTGTATCTGTATCGCCCCTGCGTTCCAGCGGACTGTTCCAGCCGCTACGGTCAGGCAAACGCCTCCGTTGCCATGCAGTGAGAACGGAGAGGTTGAGAAGGAGTTTCTTCCCAGAGGCAATTCGGACTGTAAACGCCTTTCTCACCAGGGACTAACTGTACAGAACGTTTTTCCTTCTATTATTTATTATGTAAAATAATATGTGTGTTATGATTGTGTTTATAATTTGGTTGTTGGTTGTTTTGTTGTTCCGCGAGCATTGCCACTTTCATTTCACTGCACATCTCGTATGTGTATGTGACAAATAAACTTGACTTGACTTGACTTGACTTGACTTCCTTGGCGGCTGCATTTAGTGCTTTTATAGCAGTGGGGTAAAAACTGTTTTTTAGTCCTTGTAGATCTGTACCGTCTGCCTGACGGCAATAGTTCAAACAGGGAGTGGCCGGGGTGGGAAATGTCCTTTATGATACTCTGGGATTTTTTGATGCAGCGGGAACTGTGTAAGTCTTCCAAGGTAAGGAGGTCCCTGAATGTCCCTGAATCTAAAGGTGTACAATTGACTGTCTCCCTCTCCCTCTCCCCCTCTCCCTCTCTCCCTGCAGCGTATTTACTACCTGTCGCTGGAATTCTACATGGGCCGCACTCTACAGAATACAATGGTCAACCTGGGACTACAGGGAGCCTGTGATGAAGCCATCTATCAGGTAAGAGAGGTGATGTCAGTGAAGTGGCGCCTACTCGATAAATAATATTGTTAAACAAACTTTTTTTAAATTTTTCAAATGAAGCTGAAGAAGGGTCTCGACCCGAAACGTCACCCATTCCTTCTCTCCAGAGACGTTGCCTGTCCATATAAACCATATAACACAGAGATTGGTGAAGGGGTCACAGCTTAAGGATAAGGGGGAAATCCTTTAAAACCGAGATGAGAAGAACTTTTTTCACCCAGAGAGTGGTGAATCTCTGGAACTCCCTGCCACAGAGGGTAGTTGAGGCCACAGTTCATTGGCTATATTTAAGAGGGAGTTAGATGTGGCCCTTGTGGCTAAGGGGATCAGAGGGTATGGAGAGAAGGCAGGTACGGGATACTGAGTTAGATGATCAGCCATGATCACATTGAATGGCGGTGCAGGCTCGAAGGGCCGAATGGCCTACTCCTGCACCTAATTTCTATGTTTCTATAACCATATAACAATTACAGCACAGAAACAGGCCTTCTAGTCCGTGCCGAACACTTATTCTCCCCTACTCCCATCAGTTACTCCAGCTGTGTTACCTGCACTCAGACCATAACCCTCCATTCCTTTCCCGTCCATATACCTATCCAATTTATTTTTAAATGATAAAATCGAACCTGCCTCCACCACTTCCACTGGAAGCTCATTCCACACACGCCACCACTCTCTGAGTAAAGAAGTTCCCCCTCATGTTACCCTTAAACTTCTGTCCCTTAATTCTCAAGTCATGTCCTCTTGTTTGAATCTTCCCTACTCTCAATGGGAAAAGCTTATCCACGTCAACTCTGTCTATCCCTCTCATCATTTTAAAGACCTCTATCAAGTCCCCCCCTTAACCTTCTGCGCTCCAGAGAATAAAGACCTAACTTGTTCAACCTTTCTCTGTAACCTAGTTGCTGAAACCCAGGCAACATTCTAGTAAATCTCCTCTGTACTCTCTCGATTTTGTTGACATCCTTCCTATAATTAGGCGACCAACATTGTACACCATACTCTAGAATTGGCCTCACCAATGCCTTGTACAATTTTAACATTACATCCCAACTTCTATACTCAATGCTCTGATTTATAAAGGCCAGCACACCAAAAGCTTTCTTTACCACCCTATCTACATGAGATTCCAAAGTTACTCCAGCTGTGTTACTCCAGCTGTGTTACTCCAGCTGTGTTACTCCAGCTGTGTTACTCCAGCTGTGTTACTCCAGCTGTGTTACTCCAGCTGTGTTACTTACTCCAGCTGTGTTACTCCAGCTGTGTTACTCCAGCTGTGTTACTTACTCCAGCTGAGTTACTCCAGCTGAGTTACTCCAGCAATTTGTGTCTACCTTCGATTTTAACTTTGATGCTACATATCTCTATATTACTTCTTGTTCCATGTGGCGTGCACAGCCTAAAGTCGTTGGACAACTTGTTCTATTTGATCTTCCGTTTGTGCACGTCGAGTTGATTGCATTAGTCGAAACAGGGCGGACCACGTGAAGGTTGCAATCTTCCACCCCTCTATATTACTAAAACGATAGCTCTACAATTTTAAGGCCCACCTCACTCACCATTGTCCTGGGGTGTGCGGTCGTGAGTTTTGTTCAGATTGATGTTATATTTTAAAAGTTATTGACATTTTAAACTTTAATACGCCTAACAGTCTCGACCGAAACGTCACCCATTCCTCCTCTCCCCAGATGCTGCCTGGCCCGCTGAGGTACTCTGTGTGTCTATCAGCAAGAACCCATCTCTGCCTTAAAACATATCCACTGACTTGTGGCCTCCACTGCCTTCTGTGGCAAAGAATTCCACAGATTCACCACCCTCTAACTAAAGACATTTCTCGTCATCTCATTTCCTAAAAGAACGTCCTTTAATTCTGAAGCTGTGACCTCTAATCCTAGACTCTCCCACCAGTGGAAACATCCTCTCCACGTCCACTCTATCCAAGTCTTTCACTATTCGGTAAAGTTTCAATGAGGTCCCAACCCCCCCCCCCCCCTCCCCCGCTCATTCTTCTGAACTCAGCCATCACTCCCCTGGGTGAAATCGGAGATGGTTTGGGCCTTTGCACAGTGTACAGCGATTGAACAAGCTGGTTTACGAGTGCCTGTGACATTTTACTTTACAGTCTAACTCACGGGTCAAGAATCGGGCCCCAGCTGTTCCGGAACCTTCTCCCATTACGGACCGCCAACGCTCGGCCAGGCCTTGCTGTAACACGATGCTTAATCGCGCAGGAAACGTCACGGACCCTCAGTGAAGGCGTCCTCCATTTTAACCCTTCCGCCATTTTAATCCCTCAACGAACTTCTTCCATGGTTGGGCTGCAAATTCATCAGTCCCTCTCACTTCATAAGTGATAGGAGCAGAATTAGGCCATTCGGCCCATCAAGTCTACTCCGCCATTCAATCATGGCTGATCTGCCCCTCCCTCAGTGGAGGCCGGTTCTCTGGATACTTTCAAGAGCTAGATAGGGCTCTTAAAGAGAGAGTGGTGAATCTCTGGAACTCTCTGCCACAGAGGGTAGTTGAGGCCAGTTCATTGGCTATATTTAAGAGGGAGTTAGATGTGGCCCTTGTGGCTAAGGGGATCAGGGGGTATGGAGCCAAGGCAGGTACGGGATACTGAGTTGGATGATCAGCCATGATCATATTGAATGGCGGTGCAGGCTCGAAGGGCCGAATGGCCTACTCCTGCACCTAATTTCTATGTTTCTATATCCGAGTCTGGGGAGAAGGCAGGAACGGGGTACTGATTATGGATGATCAGCCATGATCACATTGAATGGCGGTGCTGGCTCGAAGGGCCGAATGGCCTACTCCTGCACCTAATTTCTATGTTTCTATATCCGAGTCTGGGGAGAAGGCAGGTACGGGTTACTGATTATGGATGATCAGCCACGATCACATTGAATAGTGGTGCTGGCTCGAAGGGCCGAATGGCCTACTCCTGCACCTATTGTCCTAACCCCATTCTCTTGCCTTCTCCCCATAACCCCTGACACCCGCACTAATCAAGAATCTCTTAGCATCTGCCTTAAAAATCTATCTCTGCCTTAAAAATATCCACCGACTTGGCCTCCACAGCCGTCTGTGGCAAATAATTCATACCACCCTCTGACTGAAGAAATTCCTCCTCATCTCCTTCCGAATGGAACGTCCTTTAATTCTGAGGCTGTGACCTCTAGTCCCGGACTCTCCCACTAGTGGAAACGTCCTCTCCACATCCACTCTATCCAGGACTTGCTCCAAGTCGCGGTGACAGACGCAAAAAGCTGGAGAATTTAGAAGATTGAGAGGGGATCTTATAGAAACTTACAAAATTCTTAAGGGGTTGGACAGGCTAGATGCAGGAAGATTGTTCCCGATGTTAGGGAAGTCCAGGACAAGGGGTCACAGCTTAAGGATAAGGGGGAAATCCTTTAAAACCGAGATGAGAAGAACATTTTTCACACACAGAGAGTGGTGAATCTCTGGAACTCTCTGCCATAGAGGTAGTCGAGGCCAGTTCATTGGCTATATTTAAGAGGGAGTTAGATGTGGCCCTTGTGGCTAAGGGGATCAGGGGGTATGGAGAGAAGGCAGGTACGGGATACTGAGTTGGATGATCAGCCATGATCATATTGAATGGCGGTGCAGGCTCGAAGGGCCGAATGGCCTACTCCTGCACCTAATTTCTAGTTTCTATGAGACCCTTCTTTGAGCCTGGACCCGAAATGTCACCCGTTTCTTCTCTCCAGAGACGCTGTCTGACCCGCTGAGTTACTCCAGCTTTTTGTGTCTTATTAGGTCTAAACCAGTATGTCCAGTTCCTTCCTACACACCCAACTAAAACTTGCACAACAGATGGCAAAAAAGGCTGCAGGCTCATTCCTTAATTATTTTTCTCTCTCCCCCTAGCTCGGGCTGGACATCGAGGAGCTGGAAGACATCGAGGAAGATGCCGGGCTCGGCAACGGAGGTCTGGGCAGGCTGGCCGGTGAGGAGAGCCCATCAGCTGATGAATGATAGGAGCAGAATCAGGCCATTCGGCCCTTCAGCTCAACTCCGCCACTTAATCATGGCTGACCTACCTTTCCCTCTCAACCCCATTCTCCTGCCTTCTCCCCATAAGCCCTGACGTCTGAAGAAGGGTTTCGGCCCGAAACGTTGCCTATTTCCTTCGCTCCATAGATGCTGCTGCACCCGCTGAGTTTCTCCAGCTTTTCTGTGTAGCCCTGACATCCTTACTAATAGAAACATAGAAACATAGAAATTAGGTGCAGGAGTAGGCCATTCGGCCCTTCGAGCCTGCACCGCCATTCAATATGATCATGGCTGATCATCCAACTCAGTCTCCCGTACCTGCCTTCTCTCCATACCCCCTGATCCCCTTAGCCACAAGGGCCACATCTAACTCCCTCTTAAATATAGCCAATGAACTGTGGCCTCGACTACCCTCTGCGGCAGAGAGTTCCAGATATTCACCACTCTCTGTGTGAAAAAAGTTCTTCTCATCTCGGTTTTAAAGGATTTCCCCCTTATCCTTAAGCTGTGACCCCTTGTCCTGGACTTCCCCAACATCGGGAAGTATAATAAAGTCCATCTCCGTCTTTAAAAAATATCCCACTGACTTGTGGCCTCCACAGACGTCTGTGGCAAAGAATTCCACAGATTCACCACCCTCCAACTAAAGAAATTCCTCTTCATCTCCTTTCTAAAGGAATCTCCAGGGTGGGAACCATAATCTTTGGTGGGAACACAACAGGGGTGGCTCCCCACACTCATACACCCCGGCACTCACTGTGAAGGACCCACTGACACAGGCCCCTGTCCCGTCACTGTGTGTGGGGGGGCGTCTAATCCTATCACTGGTGCTGCCTCACAGCGCCAGAGACCCGGGTTCGATCCGCACTACGGGTGCTGTCTGTGTGGAGTTTGCACGCTATCCCTGTGACCCGCGTGGGTTTTCTCCAGGTGCTCCGGTTTCCACCCACACTCCAAAGACGCACTGGTTTGTCGGCTAATTGGCTTCAGTACAATTGTAAACTGTGTGTGTAGGATATTTTTAGTGTACGGGGTTAGCGCTGGCCGGCAGGACTCGGTGTGCTGAATAGCGTTGCTAACTGTCCCCCGTATTAGCCGGGACATCCCATATATTGGGCTAAATTGGTTTGTCCCGTACGGGACCGCCATTGTCCCGTATTTGACCGCTACTACGCGGGTCGAGGGAACTGTCGTGTCGGAGCGCCACGTCCGGCCCCGCCTCACCCGTCCCGACGTAGTGCAGCAGCAGCAGCAGCAGCAGCGCCTCGCCCGTGGCCCCGTCGGTCTGTCGGCAGCCTGGCCAGCTGACCTTCGCTGACCGCCGACTCCACCACCACCCCCTCCTTCTCACGGCCGATCATTGGTTCACGAGTTGGACGGGGCGCCGGACTTTGCGCGCGACCCCCGGGGCCAAAACTCCTCAGCTGGCCCGCGCCGGCTGGGCTTTGTGTACAGTCCAGCGCCCGGGGCCAACTCATCATTCACCCAGACACGGCCCAGTCGGTCAACGAATTGCCGTCGGGAATTTGTCCCGTATTTGGGAGTGGGGAAAGTTGGCCACCCTAAGGGCCTGTTTCCCTGCTGTATCTCTGATCACAGACCCCTGTCCCGTCACTGTGTGTGGAGGGGAGGGGAAAGGTAGGCGGAGAGAGGAAGAGGGAAAGAGAGGAGCGGAGGGGGGTTTAGTTTGAGGTTTACCTGAAATCGGACAATTCAACGATCACACCATAGTGTTGTCAGCTACCCAAGTAGGGTACGAGGTGCTGCTCCTCCATGTTGCTTGTGGCCTCATGTTGGGGGAGTCCAGAACCAGGGGCCACACACACACAGTTTAAGAATAAGGGGTAAGCCATTTAGAACAGAGGCGAGGAAACACTTTTTTCCCACAGAGAGTGGTGAGTCTGTGGAATTCTCTGCCTCGGAGGGCGGTGGAGGCCGGTTCTCTGGATACTTTCAAGAGAGAGCTAGATAGGGCTCTTAAAGATAGCGGAGTCGGGGGTTAATTGTGTATTAACCAGCATCTGCTGTTCTCAGTTTGGTGCAGAGGTACAGGGCGGAATCAGGCCCACCGAGTCTACACCGACCCAGCGATCCCAGCACATTCACACTATCCTACACGCACGCAGGGGACAATGTACCTCTAACCGACAAATTAATGCCAATCTGGTTTCCAATCTGTGGGAGCAAACCCGAGCACCCAGAGAAAACCCACGGGGAGAACGTGCACACTCCGCACAGACAGCAGCCATAGTCTGGGTTCGAACCCGGGTCTCTGGCGCTGTGAGGCAGCGACTCTACCGCTACTCCACCGTGGTCTCCCTGGAGGGTGCGATTTGACGGCTGCTGCTTGCAAACTGATCAATGACAGCACCAGCTTCTCTGTGACAAAGGAAACAAAGATGGCTGACCCTGTGCTTCCCCAATCTCCAGCTTGCTTTCTGGACTCCATGGCGACACTTGGACTGGCTGCCTATGGTTACGGAATCCGGTATGAGTTTGGCATCTTCAACCAGAAGATCGCCAACGGCTGGCAGGTAAGCGGCTCCTTTCTTTTTGCCGACTGTCCGTTTCAACCTCACAGTCCGAGCTCTTGGCACATTGGCCTCCATCAGTCAGAGTATTGAGTATAGAAGATAGGCACAAAATGCTGGAGCAACTCAGCGGGACAGGCCGTATCTCCGGAGTCGAGGAATGGGTGACGTTTCGCCTTGAGACCCATCTTCAGACTTCTTCATTCTGAAGACCCTTCAGTCTGAAGAAGGTGCCAAAACATCACCCATTCCTTCTCTCCAGAGATGCTGCCCGTCCCGTTGAGTTACTCCAGCATTTTGTGTCTATCTTCGATTCAAACCAGCATCTGAGGAGCAAAGAGGGTTTTCTGAAATTGTACAGAGCACACCTGGAGTATTGTGTGCAGTTTTGGTCCCCTAATTTGACGAAGGACATTCTTGCTATTGAGGGAGTGCAGCATAGGTTTACAAGGTTGATTCCCGGGATGGCGGGACTGTCACATGCTGAGAGAATGGAGCGGCTGGGCTTGTATACTCTGGAGTTTAGAAGGATGAGAGGGAATCTTATTGAAACATATTAGATTGTAAGGGTTTGGACACGCTATAGAGGCAGGAAACATGCACCCGATGCTTGCAAACTGATCAATCACACGGGAGTCCAGAACCAGGGGCCATAGTTTAAGAATAAGGGGTAAGCTATTTAGAACGGAGACGAGGAAACACTTTTTCTCACAGAGAGTTGTGAGTCTGTGGAATTCTCTGCCACAGGGTGGTGGAGGCCGATTCTCTGGATACTTTCAAGAGAGAGCTAGATAGGGCTCTTAAAGATAGCGGAGTCAGGGGATATGGGGAGAAGGCAGGAACGGGGTACTGATTGTGGATGATCAGCCATGATCACATTGAATGGCGGTGCTGGCTCGAAGGGCCAAATGGCCTACTACAGGTATGTGTCTCACTGGGGCTCTGTTCAACTGCAGAAGGACCTCTTTGCTCCTATATTCGATTCCTCTTGTAATAAAAGCCAACATGCCATTCGCTTTCTTCACTGCCTGTTGTACCTGCATGCTTACTTTCATAGACTGATGTACAAAGACCCCCAGATCCCGTTGTACTTCCCCTTTTCCCAACTTGACGCCATTTAGATAGTAATCTGCCTTCCTGTTTTTGCTACCAAAGTGGATAACCTCACATTTATCCGCATTAAACTCCATCTGCCATGCATCTGCCCACTCCCCCAAACCGTCCAAGTCACCCTGCATTCTCATAGCATCCTCCTCACAGTTCACACTGCCACCCAGCTTTGTGTCAGCTGCAAATTTGCTAATGTTACTTTTAATCCCTTCATCCAAATCATTAATGTATATGTATATCCTGAAACCATTCCGTGGGCCAACTCGTCACCCTCCTGAGCCTTCTATGGACGTAGAGAAGTCTGAAAACCGCCTGGCCTGGTGCCCCTGAGCGTATTCATAGCACGCTGGTTAAGGTCAAACGGCAGCAGTGTGAACTCCAAGCGCCTAAAGGTCACGGCGGTAATCTTGGAAGCAACAGGTGGTGTTCCCCTCCTCCCCTCACCTCCGACCTTCTCTGTGCACAAGTCTGGATATTATGTTCATCACTCCACAAACCAACCTCCCTTCCAGTTTGAGAAGGAACTGCAGATGCCGAGGTCTAGTCGGAGGCTCAGAGGGGATAGAGCCTTCTCTGTTGCTGCTCCGGCACTCTGGAACACCCTGCCGTTGCACATCAGACAGGCCCCCTCTCTGTCCATCTTCAAATCCAGTGTTAAAACACATTTGTACTCCCTGGCTTTCGACCATGCCTGAGGCTTTGCTTCTGTTTGTGGTGTTTTTGATGTTTCTTTATTTTACATGTCTTTTCCTACTATTTCTTTTGATTGTTATTTTTGGTGTGTATTAACTTTTTTTTGTCAATGATTAGTGATGTACAGCACTTTGTTGCAGCTATGTTTGTTTTTAAAGTGCTCTATAAATGAAATTATTATTATTATAAATCGAAGGTAGTCAAAAAATGCTGGAGAAACACAGCACACAACACACAAACCCTAACCCTAATGCATTTCGTTGTCTCTGTACTGTACACTGACAATGACAATTAAAATTGAATCTGAATCTGAATCTGAATCTGAGCGGGTGAGGCAGCATCTATGGAGAGAAGGAATTGGCGACATTTCGGGTCGAGACCCTTCTTCAGACTGATGTCGGGGGGGGAAGGGGGGGGGGGAAGAAAGGAGGTAGGCGGAGGCACTTGTGGGACACCTGGGAAACATAGAAACAGAAAATAGGTGCAGGAGTGGGCCATTTGGCCCTTCGATATGATCATGGCTGAAAGGAGAGGGAAGGGCTATCTAAAATTGGAGAAGTCAATGTTCATACCGCTGGGGTGTAAACTTCCCAAGCAAAATATGAGGTGCTGCTCCGTCAATTTGTGCTGGGCCTCACTCTGGCCATGGAGGAGGCCCAGGACAGAAAGGTCAGAGTGAGAATGGGAGGGGGAGTTGGAGTGCTGACGGACTCCTCCCTTCCAGTTTTGTGTCTATTATCTTTGATTTAAACCAGCACCTGCGGTTCTTTCCTCCATGTTTTGTCTGCTAAACTACAAAATCTCCTCGGGGTGTGTCTACTTTGAAGATCTCCTCCTCCTCCTCCTCTCTGATGAGAATTCAGGAACATCCACTCTCACTGCCCCCCCTCTGTCATTCCTCCCGCCCTCCGACCTCAGCCTGAAGAAGGGTCTCGACCCGAAACGTCACCCATTCCTTCTCTCCAGAGAGGCTGCCCGTCCCGCTGAGTTACTCCAGCTTTTTGTGTCTACCTCCCATCCGTCGACTCCGTCTGCACATCAGGCCGCCTCGGCAAGCATAATCAAGCACCAGTCTCACACCCCCGGTCACTCCCTCTTCTCCCCTCTCCCGTCGGGCAAGAGGTACAGAAGTGTGGA